>NW_009599666.1:16005-39305 GCF_000690535.1 Cariama cristata | reverse complement strand
TTTAAATTTTCTTTTCCCCTGGCTCCCTTTTTGATTCAGCTGTGAGGTTTTTAACACGTGGAGTGGTTGTGTCAGGAGCTGTATCTCATTTAGCTCTCTTCAGACACGTTTTCCCTTTAGCTGTGAAGGACGTGCACCTCTTGGGCTGTAAAAGCTCTGGGGCTCAAGTATTAGATTTGGTTTGCGGGTGGGCTCTTGTTCACTGCTAGCCAAATTCCCGGCAGAAGGTTTGTGATAGCACGAATCCTCCTTTTAAATAGCCTGCGCTGTTCACCTGAGTGATGGGGCCTCGGCGTCCTGACAGATGGTTACTGAAAGGGGCTCCCACTTGTGCTTCTGGTTTAGCAGGAGGTGCTCTGCACCTGCTTTGTATTCAGAAGGCCTTTTTCTAGATGCTTTCCACTTGTTGGTAAGCCCCCGCTATGGAGATCTTATGAAATAATACATGGGACTTTATAGTGGTTTACATCTTTGAATTCCCAAATAGCAGAACAGCCACCTAATGAGAATGTAAAACCTAGTACAAGCAGCAATGCAAAGTGATGAAGAAGAAATGCTTTGGATGCAATTTATCTTGAGGGAATGTATTTAATTTTTCATTTCTACCCATGCTCAGACATGATTTTTTTTTTTTAATTAAGAAAATTGAAACCAACTTTTTGACATAACCAGTTTAGTAACTCTGTAGCCAGGGCTGTAAAAGCCTGTTCCTTTAAACATGCGTGTCTAACTTCAATGGGTAGTCCTACGGACTGCAGTGGTCTGTTTCATCTGAGGAGGTGTGTTCATGGGTGGAAGCCCTTGTTTTTGAGGACACGTTTCTTGGGCAGTTCCCATTTATGACATTTTGTTATATAATGCTATATAGTTTTCTGAAGAAAAAAAAAGCAGAAAAATGTTAGCATTTTTTGTGCATGCATACATAATTGAGAAAATACTTTAACTATTTAGATTAGCTATCTGAGATCTATGGACTATTGACAAAGCAGCATTTTGCTGTTCTGATGGCTTTTTGTTTAATTTCTATACATTGTTTTCTAGGCAAGTGCATGCTCAAGCTAATTTTGATATTTGCAGATACACTGCTTCCAAATTATTTATTCTTGAAGAAAGGTGATACCAAATTCTATATTTCAAGGGTAAGATAAATCTCAAAAGCAGATTCCTAATGGAGACATTTTTGTTCACAACACCTTTATGGCCTTCAAAAATGTGTTGCCTGCTGGAAGATGAGAAAGCTAATGAACACCAACATGCTAAAAATCTGTTACATTGGGCCCAAACAGGGAAGTCATGGTTCTGCTCTTATGTATTTGGAGAAATTACTGTTAGCACTGCTTCATCCCCCTAGAGCTTTTTAACCACCATGCGGATTAGTCTGTTGCTGAACAGTTAAGTGGGGAAAAAAAAAATAGTAAATACTTGCTGGCTTATTTCTCAGATGTCTGCCTTGGATAGGAAACATCATCCTGATAAAGCTATGTACTCTGAGATCTAGTTAATGTATATATAATAATCGAGAAAAACAATGATGCCGTAGTTACTTGCCATGCTACAAAGATGACTGAGCTGTGGAGCTCCCTATTTCAGATCCTTGTAACGCTTCTTCACTGCCTTTTTCCAAGTTGCTGTGCACCCATTACATTACAACCTATTTTAAGTGAGTTGTTGAGCTTGTGAACAGTTACATGTGTCTGCTTTTCATGTAATCAAAAGATAGGTTTGGAAAGAGCCTCATCATCCTGCCCAAGGCCAGGATTGCTCCTGGTATGCATTTTTCTGATCTTGGAGACGTCCAGAGAATCATCCTATTGAAAAAGCCAAAGCTTTTCTGTACAGCCATGTTGTTATCTACAGGAAGCACACATCTTGGCTTGTGTCTTAGCCCTGACTAGAAGAATGGTCTTGGAGTCTCCAAACTGAGGCCAATTGCTTTGAGTCCAGAGTTTGCAAGATCACAGTTTAGTGATTTAAATGGGAATAGGACTAGCGCAACTGTAATGAGAATAGGTTAATACAGCTTCTTTGTATGTCTTATAATCAGTCCTAAAAGTAATAACCAGTGGTGTTTTTTTAACTGGTGCAGATTTTATCTACTTTTGACTGTCAAGGCTGTGTACAGTGCTCTATGTATTCCTACCTTAGTCTCCTGTGTGTAAGTCAGGACAGAATCAAAACAAACTCAGTAAGTCCTTAGAATAAACAGAGGATATTAAAGATTACTTTCAGTGGCAGTAGTTAGGTTTTCATTAGCAAGAAACTGGAAGTGTGAAGTTTTCCACTTATGTATAGTATATGGAACATGAGAGAACAGAAAGCAAAACTAAATGTTATGAAACCATTTTGAAATGGGTATCCTCTTTCTGTGAATGACCATGAATCACCTAAGCAAATACGTGTGTCTCAAGGGGGAAATGAGATTGGCTGAGAGCTGCTGTCTGTGCTTTGAAAAGGTGCCAGATAGCAAGAAACACCGTTATTCTTGGAACTCCCCAAGAAAAATTATGACCCTGAACTACATCCAAAACAGGCTAGAATGTAACCTGTGAAATCTGGACTAAAATGCTTGTAGCATTTTTGTGGAATCTTCTAAAGAGGATGCTGCTGAAGTCTTACAATTTATGGACCTGTAATTCACAGGTTATAGTCCTAACACAATTTCAGACATGGTGGGTGAGCTGACTTCTCTTTGTAGTTACTGGGAGGTTAGATCAGTATCTGAGGAGTTGATGCATGTATTTATGCATTTAAGCTGCTTTTTCCTCCCCTAATTTTTGGTGGTTCTTCTTGGCCTGTGAAAAAAGAAATGTGGCTTTTAAAATAGAAATGAAGAACTTGCAGGTAATTGCCAAGTACAGCAAATACTCTGATGTTGAGAACCACCATCTTTCTACATTAGAAACCTTTTCCTCCTCCTATACTGTTTATGGTATATTGTTTTAGTGTTAATGGTACATCGACCACAAAGTACAACAGTTCCTGAAGACTGACACATTGTTTTACTTCTGTGCCTATTGTCATAAGATACATCTTTGAAATTCGGTTTTGTCTTGACTGGCAGAATTAGATGAATCTGTCACTTCAGCTACATAAGCAGAGTCCAGGACAGAAACTGAATTTCATAGAACTGAAAGAAACATTTAAATAATGGCTCAACCATTATGTTAATTGTTGTTTTGTTTATTGGTTCTTGCTTTTGTTTTGATGCTCCTTGGTTGTTCTCACCTGAATAAAGAGATGGTAATTCCATAAAAGACATTTTTGAAGGACTGCATTTTTAGAATTACAAGGTAAGAGAATCTCAGTTTTGTAGAACTAAGCATTATTAAAACAAAAAAATTGTTCAAACTTAGTTCCTGTGTTCCTTAGGGCTGAGAAAGTTAGCTCTGCTTTTGTTACAGTACTTGTTGATCTTATTTTCAAACAAAGTCTGCATCTGATGACATTCGTAGCAGTAATATTTCAAGGGCATTTAATTAAAGGGAATGAATCACTGTAAAGACAGAATTGTAACTGCTCACAGAGCTCTTTTGTAGCATGGTGGTAGATTAAATGTGGCATGTTGGTAAAAAGAGTTTTAATACTTCAGAAGCATTAGCGAGGGTGGTTTTCTACTGAAAGTACTCCAGCGTTGTATTTGTAAATGCCTGTATTGAATGTTAAAGGTACTCTGTGGGTAGGACTTTCAAAGTTGACTGGGGATTTCAATTCCCAGAATAGCTACTAAAATGTGATTATTAGATTTGAACTTAGCTGGTAAATATCCTTTGGAACTGCTAACTTTAGTTGTTAATATGGCTATTAAGAGAGAAAGCACCTGAGAATGCTCTGGCCTGAACGATACATGCTTTTCATGAAGCATTTTAATACATAATTTGGCTTTAAGTGTTTTCTCATCCTCTGGGAAGCTATTATAAAAATGTGTGCCCATGAATGTTTTATTTGGCATTAGGATAAATGTATATGTTTTTTATAATGTGTTGGATGAAGGAAATGTTCATGTAAGTGGAACAGTGTTGGTGGATGTAATTTGTACTGAGGGGTTCTTCTTTTCTGTAAGTCACACTCTCGGTTTAGGAAATAACTTTGTCAGTAACTAAAAATGACCGGAGGAATTTTGCATCTGAAGCATATGTACTTCCTGCTTGGAAGACTTCAGCTCATTTGACTGGAATTTAGGAAGGTTACTTGTCGTGCAGTTTGCACAGAGATGGCAGGGTAGAGCAGTTAGTGATACGTCCTAGTTCCTGTCAAACATGTTTTGATTTTAGTTATATCCACAGAATTTAAGTGGGGCAAAGTGGCCTGTTCCTTTTCATTTCAAACTTAAAGTCCAACACAGAAGATTTTTTTTTATTTTTTTTTAAATATAATATCCAGGACTGCCAAATTAGGAGCCAGCCCAGGCAGAGTACCACAAAGTTAATGCTTTTGTCTGCTGTGGTTGCCATGGAGGAGAGCTGCATGCAGACATGAGCTCACATCAACATGGGGACTTGGTCTTTGTGGTGCTTCTTGTTGAAGTACTTGACTAGTACGTTTTCAGCTCTGTAGCCAGGCACAAGTGGAAAACTTCGCACTTCCAGTTTCTTGCTAATGAAAACTGGACTGCTACTACTGAAAGTAACCATTAATATCCTCTGTTTGTTCAGAGGACTTACTGAGCTTATTTCAAGTCTGTCCTGATTTACATGCACAGGGGTAAGGCAGGGATGTGTTGAGCACTGTACTTCCTTTTAAGTAAGGGAATGCTGCTACTAGGTCCTTCTGGAGCTGTCTCTGGGCTGAACAAGCACAGATCACTCAGCCTCCCCTCAAAGGGCAAGTGCTCCCGTCCCCAACCATCTTGGTGGCCATCCAATGAATTTGCTCCAGTTAGTCAATGTCTTTGTTGTACTGGGGGGAGGAGGGGGTCCCGATGCTGGATGCAGTATTCTAGATGTGGTCCAGTGAGTGCTAAGTAGAGGGTAATAATCACGTCTTTTGATTTACTTGCTTAGGTCCTGTTAATGCAGGCCAGATGCTGTTTGCAGTGCCAGGGCATACTGTTGGCTCATGTTCACCGTGCTACTGTGGGAGTCTTGAGCTTCCCTGCAGCGCTGGCTGGTCTATGCTGCACTCTCTTCCAGGATGTTTGCCAGGGTCACAGCATGGTTTACTCAGTGTCCATGAAGCAAAAAAACGAAACCAAACAAAAAATGAAGAATGATAAATTTCAGCAGACTTGGGGCTGGGGTAAATCCTGCCAAATCCCACAGGGTTTATGTGTGTTTCAAGTACTGTGCTTCTTGATCCGTTATTTAGAAGAGCTGCACCTTACTGGGTTGTGTTGGTAGTGATGAGCTTGTGGTTTAGTGTTACAGTATGTTAGAACAGTGTATCCTAATCTGATCATAGATCACAATGAGATCTGGGTCCTGGTGGAAGACCCAGGTCTTAATTAGCTGAAGGAGCTAATTAACTATATCATAGCTGATTAGTGTGTGGATGTACCTTTCTCAAGCTTTATGGACAAACAGACCCTTCACTTCTGCTTCCTAGTATCTTCTTATGCTATTCAATGCATAATTATCTAGTCACAACACATCTAGTTGAGACATGTTTTAATAGACATGAGTCAGTACTCTTTATTTTCACTCATTGCATTGTGACTCATTACACCCACTGCATTATTAAAAATGCAGAAACACACCTCCATTTGGGTATCGTTAAAAGCATTGTGATGGCTGGTTTAAAAAGTGTGTTAAATGAACAACTCAGTGGAAAGGATAATCTGGATGGAACAGTAAAATGAACCCAAAGTGCTTGGTTTCACAGCTCGTTGCCAGTGGTACTCCCATCTGAAACCGTGACCCCCATTTTGTATTAGGGTCTCCAGTTTTGACTGTTTGATGAACACCTATGCAGACTTGTGTAAAGGCCGTGCCCTGAACAGATAGTTAACACCTCGTGGGAGGAAGGGTTCAGTGCTAAGTATTTTTTTTTGTTTAAATTAATCAGCACTGATTGTTTCTCTAACAACCAGGAAAGAGACAGTATTAAGACAGGTTCTGCTCTAGGAAGAAAAGGGCAATCTCCACCACCACCAGCGTGTAAGAGATGAGAGGAACGGGTGAGACATTGCTCATTCTGCACCTTAACCAACCTCAGACTTGGAGGAAAAGTGCTGTTGAGAGTCAGTGTGCATCTATGACTGGGCTCTATTTAATTGCTTTGCACATTGCATTGCTGTGATTGTGTGCACAATCTCTAGTAAAGTCATGTGTTTGTTCTCCTGTACCATTCAGAATGAGGACTTCGAGGACAATGTGTAAGAACCATCTCTTTTGCGCTGTTGGCAAAATGGAGTCACATTTGCTTACTATTTTGAGTGAGAAACACTACATATGAAAAAAAAGTATGTAAACCTCAGACTGAAATTGAAGATATCAATATGGTAAATAAACAATATCTGTGAAACACTCATACTTTACCATCTTTTAAATTTGTACAAGATTCTGTTTGGCAAGAAAACAAACTAGCACTTCATGTTTCTCCTCTCACTAATGGCCTCAGTCTTAAGAAATGCCTGCTTGTATTTTTTCTTTAAGTGGTGATCCAACAATTTCAAAACAGATGGCAAAAGTCAATCTTTGTGTTTGAGTCATTTCTTTGCTTAGTATGTGACTGTGATTAGAGTAGGTATTGCTTGTAAGAAATAATTTGATTGATACTGCTGGGTGTTTGTTTGTGGAAGTTTGTTACATATTGTAAATTACTCTTTACTTGAAAATGTTTGTGGAATTCTTTCTAGTTTGCCATCTGCGGTTTGCAATTTACTGTTACTTAGCTATAAAAGCCAAGTGGTATTATTGTTGGTTCCTGGTTGTTTTTGTAAATAACCACCAGAATGGAATTGAGCTGAGTTCTGATCCTCTTTTAAGAGTTCTATGAACGTAAACAGTGCCATTTAAAGTTATCCTGTTGCATGTGTCAGTCTGTTTATATGCTCAAAACTGGCTTTTTGTGTCTCCATGGTGCTGCAGGGGAGCAAGAGTTCTGGACTGCAGATGGTGAAGGGAGATGCATCTCAGTAATGTTGGGGTGAATATGTGGCTGCAGGTGATCGATCAGGGAGGGGGGCATATGGTGGGATGGAGGTGGAGAAGGGCAGAATCAGGTAATTAATAGGAGTAACTATGAACTGGTAAGTCCTTAGAGACTGATGTTCAGAGCAATGCTCAAACACTGATATGCTTGGTTGGGGTCACCATGGAAAAGTTGGCTCTTCAAATAACATCAGGTGTTCATTGCTAGATCAACGTGTATGTTAGATCACAGGGGCTAAACATGGAAAAAAGCATGTCAGATTAGACTGGCTTTCCCAATGGTTAGGTTTTACTACCTGGCCATGTTTATTAAAGATTTCAGATAAGCATTTCCATGGTGATGATCTAGAAGTGAAATGAAAAAAAAAAAAACAACACGCACATTTTACTTAGATTTAAATTATTAATTTTGTCATGAAAACCAGAGGTCTAATGCTGCAGACACAGAGCCACTGATGCTGGAACCAGTTTGGGTTGTGGTTTAACAAAACATTAAGTTCAACTTTCAGACTCCTACAAGTGGTTTAAAAATGTGTTGCTGCATGACCCAAAGCTTTGATCTGGCATAAAGTTTCTCTGATAGTTCAGCTTTGTTTAAAACACTTATTGGGTTGTGCTGTTTATATCAACAATTGTCTCTCAGTGCTACAGTTGCTTTATACAAGAACTGGAATTGCCATCCTCTGACGGCCAACATAAAACTCACATAAAATTATAAAGCCAGTATAAGCTTTGTAGTTTATACTCTTACTATTTTAATCACATCAAAATGTGATTTTAATCTTACTATTTTAATCTTTAATCTTTAATACTATTTTAATCACATCAAAATAGATCCTAATATAGATAAAATTTCTATTACTGGCTGATCCAACAGCACATAGATCTGGTATTAGTGCCTATGGAAGCCCGGTCTTACCTATCAATAAGAACATTTGCATCCTCTGTGTTTCGCTTCTTTGTTCTTTAAGGAAATTAGCTGTGGCCCAGGTAACTGAGTGATAGTCATGCCATGCAATCAGTGGATGCAAATAATCCTGCAAATCTGACTTATCTAAATTCTTCAATTGAAATCAAACGAGTAACATGAGATGAGGTGGCAGGCTTTGTCTTAAAGAGTACCTAAGATGGAGCAACTATTAATGTAGTTACTGGAAACAAAAAGACAATGAAAGCTTTGATTTCTTACCATCAATGGAAGAGACTGAAAGCTAAAATTATTTTTAAAAGATAGAATGACATCCTTCTTGCTCAGCTTTGTGGAACTGTAATACAGACAGACTGAATTCAGAGAAAAAACACACGAGAAGTAATAAAAGAATCTACTGTTTTTGCTTCTGAGTTCAGATTAGGTCATACTGCATATTATTTCATGGCCTTTCTCTAGTGGTTTCTGAGTACTTCCCAAAGCCAAAATATACATTTTTGGCTGATTAATGGTCTGCAGTTAAATGAGGGCAAACAGTGAAATATTCCGAGGTTGCAGAACACAAAGTGAATTGACAGAGCTCTCCAGCATAGCTACAACATCCTCCTCATGACAGAAGTAACATCATTTCACTGTCCCCATGCTTTTGACTGGGATTTTGCATTTCCCATGAAACTACTTCAGTCATGATATAAAATTTAATAATAGCAATGTACATTTCACTTCTTAAGACATACTTTTGGCAGAGAAAAATGAGGGAGAAAACCAGCAACATATGATCAGAGAAAGCTCCATGGATCTGCAATACTCCATGGATCATGAAGCAGGAAAAGTGGATACATAGATGTAAGGGAAGTTATATGCAATGCATGCATCTGTTTTCAACTATTTTCAAATTTGGATTATTTGCAAAATAAATCTATATAAGTGTATCGAGATTAATTTTATAGTGTCATGGAATCATCACTGTTTTATTTGACTGTATCGTAAGGAGCAGCTAAATGAGCTGAGCGGTATTGCAGAAGAACACAGCATTTGTCCTGCCTTCCTATTTTTAGCTTCTTCCTGAAAGAGAGGAATAAATGGCATAACTCCAACCAGGATTTTCTTGTGAACATCTAAACTACTTATTTAACTAAGAGCCTGATAGGGGAGAAAATGTCAATTTGGAAAACGAAATATGGGTTATTTTTCAAGTCATTTAGAAATGTTCTCAGGAGTAAGATTCCAGGGTAATCACTCATGTCTGTCAGGGGCCCGCCCTGGAAGCATTGCCTAACTTCGACCTGCTTCCAGCCGGCTGGGAAACAGCCAGGTTGCTTAGTGGAATTAATAAAACATTCAAAGGCTATATTAGCATAATTTAAACATGTCATAAGCATATCGTCATCAAGGTTTAATGGAGGGCTCCCCATAATCCAGATTTTTAAATCTGATGCTAGTTACTGTAACAGGTTGGTTCTGTTCCAGCTGAAGTCGGAGTTTTGACACTGGTAAATTATTGTTCTTAAGCTGTCAAAATCTGTACAGTCTTTACTGAATAATTTATTACTTTCAGTGCCACATACACCAGAAACAGTTCTGGTACCATTCCTGTTCCCAGCTGTAGGAATAGCTGTAATCTGAGTGAGTAGCTCTCTATCTCACAGAACCTGGAATATTAATGATATAACTGAGGAAAATAAATTCCTTCAGAAACAGAAGACTGAATGGTTATGTGTACATGCTATTTTAAGGGCCTAGAGACTTTATTAGTTCCTTGAACAATCACTGAGCCTGTCCCACCTGACACAGGAATAGAGGCTCTTTGGAAGCCCAAAGGATGCTGCTTGCCTCAGTGTGGCTTATGGCTTAGCATGGCTTTAGTGCGTCTTACATTCTCGGTATGTTCCCCAAAACCGTCACAAACTGCCTGCAGGCTTTTTGCAATATGAAACAAATGGATTTAGAGGAATGTCATGCTCCTGGCTACTTTGAGGACCAGAGAGAGCACAGATATGGCCTGCTGTGAGAACTGTTGTGACTTCTACTTGTGAAACCCCGGCCGAGAACGATGGAGCCACTGGGCTGAAATTTGCTGAACTTGCCATGGCCCTTTTCCTGATAATGAAATGTTTCTGTTTATAGGGCTGTCAAATCTAGTACTGCCACTTGCCTTCTAATTCTCCAATAGTATCTAGTGATGGTGCTCTTTCAGTAGTATTCACAGAATGTCCTGGTTTAAACAGAAGAAGGAAACATTTTATTAAAAATGACAAACAAAACCCAAGCCCTCTTCCTAACTCTTTATCCATTGCTACAGGTTTATTCCTGCCAACCGAACCTTTTGAGGTACATATCTAGAATTATACTCTAACTCAAAGTCTAGCCTTGTGCACATATTTTAAAAGAAGGCATTGAATGTTGTTAGCAAAAATATCTTGGTAAATGAATATGTGCATGTAATAGTTTCAAAGAAATGAAAATCTTGCATGCAGAAACCAAAGTCACTCAGTCTTAGAGTAATTTTGTAATGAGAATAAGGAGAGAGCAGCAAAAGCAGGCAGGTTTTACTTCACAGCAATTTGATGTTGACTGCCACACGCCCACAGATTGAAGACAAGATTTTTGTATGCTTCTTAGGATTTTAAGTTCCAAGGCTCAGCTTGGAGCTGCTGAATAGGAAGCTATGACAGGTAACAGGTCATTTGCAGTAACAGTCTGTGCAGGCTCTTGATAATACAATGTGATTTGAAATTGCTTGCTCTAGTGTAAAAGAAAAGCCAGGGTACCTTCTATTTACTGTGGACAAAAACACAGTGGGGTGGTTGCTGTGACGAAGCCTGTCAGGTTTGCTTGTGTGCAAAGTATTTTGAAGTACCTCACTTGAAACAGGGTTACAATACAGACAGTGCTATTTTAAAAGAAATGGAAGTGATTAAATATTCCCAAGTTGAAAGTAATTTCAACTCTGAGAATGCATGGGAGTGCCTTAGGTTCAGGATCATCTTCAATGTATGAAGTGAATTGGCAGATTCTTGAATCTTGTGTTATTCTAGCTATAGAACCTTCCTAACATTTGTGGACACCTTGAGTGTGCCATTGTGATCTGTCACTTCAGCTAAATGGTGCTGGAGAATTGTCTATTTTTTTATGAATTTGTCTAGTAGATGCATTAGCCATCTGTAATCTTGATATTCCTTCACCTGGGTTGAAATTTTATCCTGAGTGCATCTTTTAATCTCTGGAAGCACGAATACTTTACCAAAGATACCTTTTACAAGTTGTCAGGTTTATATTGAAGTCTTGTTTGTTTGGGATTCTTCAAAGCAAATTGAAAGAAGGCAAGAATATACATTCATTGGTATTATTCTAATATCCAATACTAGAATACCCAGAGCAGTTTTCATCTCCAAGCATTTTAAAGATGTCTTTTTTCCTTATTGACACTTTATCACCTTCAATTCCTAGATAAATTAAACCAAAGCAGAAAGTTGAGGCAGCTGCCTGAGACCACGGAGAACCGGTACCATATTCAGTGTTAGCACTTTGAAGTTCCGTTCTGTTCCGCCTTTTATTTTTTTTATTTTTTTTTTTTTAAATGGTGTATGACTCAGATACCCATGAAATTAAAAATTGCTGACTCTTGGTCTCAGTGTTTTGGCCTCTCCCCAAATAATTGAATGGGCTGGATGAGGATCCCTGAATCATGTCTAGTCTGGCAGGAATGACTGTGTAAGAACTGCCAGCATGTAAGTGGAGAGGTTTTGGGATGCTCTGGAGACTAACGTCTCGGTCACGTTAAAGCTTTTAATGGTTGCTGGTCAGGGAGACTCCTTTGGAGTTGGGTGAACCCATTATGAGGCCTGAGGCCATGGGGCTGCCACTGAAAATTTGTATCAGGCAAACATGCAAGGCAAAATGCAAGGAGCCACCATACTAAACCAGGGAAAGCTGGCAGGCTAGATAAAGAGGCTTTTTTTTTGATGCTTAAGCTATGTGCACAAATATTTGATTTTGCTAGCTAATGAATTGTTTTGGCTTGAGAATGCTGGTATCACTGTAAACCTCTGTTGGCTCCAGAACACTTATGCTGGAAAGTCTCCCGTGATGGCCAGATTGATTGGGACCTAGTGAAAGGCTGTGGTGAGAAACTAGTGCTGATACCAATGATTCAGACTTGGAGTGATGTAGCCTGTGACTAAGTAGCTGCACTCCCAGATAGACTGCCACAACCTTGGGAAGCACAGTGCAAGGCACTGCTCTCTGGCTTGCGTCAGCTCTGGCTTCCAGGTTTGTATGCATACATTTTTTTCTACACTCTTCACCAAGGATCCAGCTTGGTTCCCCTGAAATGCAATGGCAAAATCCTTTGCAACTCCCCTGGGTGCCCTGATTTGAACCGTACAGTCCATCTGGTAACAGTAAGTGACAAGCTGGTTGCTTAGAGCTCCATTGAGTGTGTGTGTCTGCAGAGCAGAAGGCATACGTATTCGTGTGTGTATGTGTGTGTGAAATTGGGTATGCATACTGTGAAATGCTGCCAATCGGCAGCAGAGCAATCGGACAAAGAGCTTTTGTTGCTATCTCTTCTCTTGAGGAGCTTGTGGTGATCAATATATAATCACTGTGAGAAAGAAGCAGAAGATCCAATTTTCCTTATATACATATATATATACACGTATATATATTTTTTCCATTAGTAACAGCTGGGTATCTTTCCAGACTGTAATTAAGTAGCATGATATAAAAAAATTTCAATAAACATTGATGATGTCAAGTTTTGCTTATTCACATAACAGTCCTCATTTAATTGTTTTTAGTTTTCCCTTCAGTGCCTGAAAATGAAGACGTGAATACTGGAGGAGAAAAATATGAATGTATGGAAAAAGAAAAAGAAACCCATCAAGTATAAGCACTCTTCCTTAGCATATCGAAGTCTCCATCCTCGGGGTTTAAGGAGCTGGAAAAGAGGCAGACCTGAGTGCAGCACCAGAGCCTGTGCCCGGCTGATGGGTGCATCATCGAGTTGGTGCAACTCAATGCGTACTACAACCCGGTAATTTGTAGTAGATGAATCTCAGCCTGAGACCTGTTTGGATACGTGCCAGCGTCTCAGAATTCGTACTCCTATCCTAGTTTGCCAACTCGGCAGGGATGTCTAGCAATAAGTAGATTTGGAAACAGCCCTTCTTTTTTACCTCTAGAGGGACCACCAGGATCAGAGATGAAGCTTGCCAGACGCTGGCAATCAGCTCAGCACGCTCCTTTCTCTCACTTCCCGGCTCTGCCCGAAGACAGAGAGCTCCAGGCTTTACCAGATCAATCATCATGAAATAGTGAAAGGAGAGGAACCGCGGGAAGAGAAATTTTGACAGGAATGAGGCTGGCAGCGTCCTGCCTGCGAGCGCTGGGCTGCGTTCAGGGCGGTGAGAAATCCCTCGCCGCAGGGCTTGGATGTCTCCTGCACCGTCCCCTCTTCTTCTTCTTCCTCTCCCGGAGAGGCCAGTGTAGGCAGAGGATTGTACTCATGCGTTAGGGTTATTACTCTCTGTTATTTGTAGTTGTGGTTCAAACCACTTTGAACCACTGTCCCTCTCCAGTCTAACCTCTTCCACCACAGTCAGGGCAGAATGAGCCCTCAGAAAACGGTGAGTTATGTGATGTCTGGACATTTTTGTCTCTGTGTCTCTGCGTTAAGCAGTTGTACAGTGAATTTCTACTCTGATCAGTTAGGGTAGTGCTTTGACTACATTTCCAGCTTTTTGATCTTAAAAATCTACAAATGGGGGGAAAAAAGCTTTAGGTATATAGATATAAATAGATCTATAGAAAATATCCATATGAAAACACTGCATAGCCAGTTAAAAGATTAAGTTGAACGAAATTTGTGATAAGCAGAGTCCTTCCTCTTCAGCTCAGAGCTCCAGGCCATGGTTGGATGACCATGCAATGAACATTTTTCATAATTATGTTGCTCCATCCAGACTGTTGACATAGCTGTGTTCTACCTAAGATGACTTAATGTTGTAATTCCTGGTATTTGGAGAGTTGAAACTTCTGTTTTCTCTTCATATGGAAAGCCTGGACTAGGTATCTTTGTTTTAACTTTACACTGAAATATGTATCTGTGAGCCCTCATGATAGTCTGACTGTAGCCTCTCTGCAGCAGACTGGAAAAGAGTGAGGGACACTGGCAAAAATGGAATAAAACCTTTACAGTTGTTCTACACCAGCTCTGAGGGACAAACTCTTGAAAGAACTGAAGAATGTCCTCGTTATTAAGGTGTTAGACTGGTAAGTTGATGATTTGGATTTATGTGTTAGGTTTGCAAGATATCACTTATCTGACCATGGGCAGGTAATTTAATCTCTCTGAGGCTCCATTTACTATCACTGCAATGAAAAGAATAATACTTATTTTCTGCTGTCTACTTAGGCAGTCTTTCAGGGTACCGATTGTCTAATGCTTTGTAGAGCTTTGAGCACTGCTAATCCTTGAGCTGGTGTAACACTGCGGGCATTGCTGGGCTCACTGGTCAGCCCTGGTCTGCTTTATGTGCCTCTGCTATGCCTCCAAAAGAGGATGGAAAGACACGAGGGAAGGTGACTTTCTGGCCTTCCCATCTCCCCTCACTGGATGTCTAAGTCTGTGGAGTGACAGCCTAATGTTGCAAGCGAGCAGCTGCCTGTAGGGGACCAAATACCACTTGGTGGTTGCAAAATGGATGATCAGAAACAAACCAACTGCAAAATATACCAGACCCAAGCTAAATTCAGGAGACTTCCCAGCCATAGATTTTGTTGTGTAAGTAACAAAAAGAGCAATAGGTGCTCCAGCATCTGTTAGTGAAGCTCATGTGCTTTCACTGGCTTGGCTCACATCTCTCAGAAGACCCTGTTTTGGGAGTCTTTTAGGGGAATGGGCTGTGTCTACCTGCGGCTTGATTGGACATTTCTCAGCTCTTCTCCAGTAGAAAGAGGCAAAGAGGGAGAGAGGGGACAGTTACATGAAGTAAGAGGATGGCTGTGGTTGCAGAAGAGAGTTGGCATCACCGCTGGTTTGCCTACTTTGAGATTCCTATTTGAGCAATAAACTGAACCCTGAAAGAGAGAATTGCATCCAGATTGGCCACAGTGGTAGTCCTTTTTGAGCAGAGAACTGGGCAAGCAGTTTACAGGTACTGAAGACCTTCTGTTTCAGAGTGCTAACAGTGGTTACTCAGTATTCAGGAAAACTAGGCTAACAGTTAATTCCCTCCTCCTCCAATCACCTCATTTAACAGCCATTTTGTTTTTCTGTGGGTCTTAGATAATAACAAGGCAGTTTTGTCTCCTTTGCTCCTTCTGCTTGTTGGAGTTCTTTTAGCTACCATGATCATGAAGCACCTGCTTTTCTTCAAGGCAGAAGGTAGAGATCAAAAATCCTGCTCAATGATTACTTGGTGATGGTGGGAGGATTTCACGTAATCCTCTAAGAAGAATAGGAGGCTTTAATCTGCAAACAACATCCCACCAAGAATTAAAATATTACACTTAGATGTCTGTGTTTATCATAATTCACTACAATATTAAAAAAAATTCACTGAAATAAAGACAGAGGGAGAAGTGAAGAAATTCATCTGCTTTAGAAGTACAGAACGGTAGTTTTCTTGCAACAATAAGCCCATCTCAATCAATAAGGATTATTTAGCACAATTTCCTGTGTGTTCAGTAAAAAGGAAGAAAAAGGCCACGAGGCTTAAGGAGAACATAGTAGGTGCATAGGTGAGTGAAGAGCAGTTGAGGGGGTTTTTTGATAGTGAACTCAGATTATACAATGAAATAAAAAAACTCTGGGAAGGCAAGTGCAAAGCTTCCTTGCACTTCAGAAAATCTTGGTATTGAAGCACATTGAAAGTTCCATTTGTATCCCATTTCGTATGGTGCTCATTTTTATTGCTTTTCACAAAAGGGTATTAATGTGTCCACAGTTACTTTCTTCCAATGATTGACTTTCATCTTCTTTAGTACTAGCTGCTTTCAGTTCATAGTTCCAATGCAAGGTATGCTTCATGGCAAAATATTTTCTTTAAATGTTATGGTCTCTGTTCATCTGCAAATCCAAGCCCTACACACAGCAATAAATTGGTCTGCTGTCAGTTAATTTTAGTATCTCTACTGAATCTGAATCTATGCAGGGTAAAAGCTTGTTTGTCCCTTGTCAGTTAGGAGAGAGCCATCTCCTTCCCACCCCTACCTTGACTTAGTCATACTGACAGATGCCTTTAAAAAGGATCTGAGGAACAGTCCTCTCTTCTGGCAAGATGTTTTGCAGCACTAACAAAGAACAGGAGGTTTCACAAAAGAATCCCTCCTATTTCATCTCTGTCCAAAACCACTCATTTGAACTGTAGTACTGAATTGCCTGTAATAGTCTTGCAAGGCAACTTAAAGAAAAAGAATTGCACTTAAAGAAATGGGTTCTTGTGTCATGGCACAGGTCTGTTCTTGACCCTCTGGGTATCTGTGCACTACACGCGGGGCAGAGAAATGCTGAACTCCTGATATTTTCTGGTTGGTGTAGCTGCCTATCCAGGTAGCTGAGAATGGCTAGCAAGTTTCAAGCTGGCCAAAACTTTTTTTGACTTCCCTTTTTTTGGAGAAACTCTTCCACAGAACACAGGCTATCCTACTGGTCTGTCTTGCTGTTTCAACAGTGAGTAATGCAACTCAGCTTTTAGGTGTGGCTGGGTGGTTGCAGTTGCTTTCCAGCGAGCAATGCCATCATAGAATGAGATTTGTTTTCCAAGAAACCTTCAAAATTGGTTAATTCCTTCTGTGAAGTATTCAGCTCTCACTTTAATTTTTCAGATCATAATGCCCAAGGGACTTATTTTTGCAAGCATCTATAGTCTTCCCCCTGCTAATTTATAAGAACAGCTCAAGGTTTTCTTTCTTGAAAACTGCCTCATTCCTTCCCCACGCAACCTTTTTATGTTCCTACAGCTCATTTACAGTTGGTGTATTGCAGGTTGTCACTCTTAGAAGATAGTGGTGGTGAAGGTGGCTGTTTTTTTTTTTTTTCTGGTGCCATCCTGTTCTTGCATCCTGTAAATATAGAGTAACCAAACAGCAGCAAGCAGTTTCATGGCAACCATGATCCTTTTCTGTCTCTTTTTTGAAGATTATGCAAAAAGAAAGTAGCAGAAAAATTGCAGAGACAGCCCTGTGTAATGGCTTTGCTGTTTTTCTGGAGTACGACTTGGGTATTTCTCCTGTTTTTAATCTCTCCATCATATCTTGCTATGTAAACCAGACTTTCACCCCTCCCACCTTTATCAGACCCTTGCAAAACTCCACAGACAGCACTACTGTCCTTTTTCCCTGTGATTTCTTCTGGGGCCAGTGGTTTTCCATTGTTTCAACTATTTTTAAACAAAGGGACATTACCCTCATTTAGCTGAAAACAATGTGGCTATCACAACCAGCAGCTTCAGAAAGGTGTTGTAACTCCATCGTTGGCAACACATCAAAATAGAATGGGTTTTATGGATGTCAAAAGAACCTGTTCTACTGCCAAAGAGGGTTGAATTCTTCATTATGATGCATTGAATTTGTTACCTGCATTGCTGAACATTCAACTCATGCAAGCTTTTACTTATGTGAGTCAGCTTCTACAGTCATGGAAGCTTCTGCAGAATTGTGGTCTAAATCAGTTATATACTCACAAGATGTGATTCTCATTGCTGCTGCAAAGGAAAAACATGTAGGCACTTTTGATTGCTTTGAATTTTATTTGCTCTCATATTTAATGTTATAGTCTTGTAATCTTTCAGGCAGCATGCCCAGACAATTTTTTTTTTTTAAAATTTCCTTGTTACAGAACACTGCGTAGAGGTTAATTTTCCTGCAGCGGTTTCTGAACTATAAAATGCCAAAATTATTGCTCACAAGAACTGCCTATTTTATATTGATCTTCCATCTTGAGTGCTTCTGCTGCTCTGTTCTAGATACACAGATCTATTTAGAGGAAATAGCGAATCCTTAGTGAATGCAGGTTTTTTTGCTGTATCTCCTTTTTTTTTAATGGTTCCCTTAATTTTCCTGTGCCTTGAAGTGCTTCGGTGTTGTTTTTTTAATTTTTTTTTAATTTAGAGTACAAATACAAAGTACAATTTAGAGTACAAAGGTACCTGAAAACTTTGTTCCCCCACCCAAGGTAGGAAAACCTGTTACTGCTGTGGAGAAGTCCCTCCATGTTACATGGGATGAGGTCTCCTGTTATTTATTCTTCTTCTAAGAAGGTTGTCTTTAACTCCTTGGATAAGGAATGTCATGAACCTTCTACCTACAGGTTATGTTGTAGCTACTTTTTTAAACTTCCAAAAGGATCCTTACTCCCTCTGCCTCTGCAACTGGAAGTAACCTCGATCTGGTTGCCCCATATGTCACATCACCATCCTCAGACCCCTTTTTCTTCTTCCTCTGCAGGGATGTTACAAGAATTAGCATACTTACCTCAGCTCTTCCTTGGCTTCTGCTCAGAGAAATGTCCATCAGATGTTTAGAGCTTATCTGAATGTTGGAAGTCTCAAACACCTGATATGTCTATTGCTGGTATGCTGTGTTTCTCTAGTGTCTTCCTTTCCTCCTGCTCTTCCTGTCCCATCAAACTCAGAGAAGGAAGCAAAATGGATTTCTAAAGGATTTAGCTGTCAGATTGAGAAATGCAGTACAGATTGCTCCAGAGTGAAGGAGAAATGATTCTCACAGTTCTGAAACAGGTTAAGGCAAGTGGTAAATATCAAGATCAGCCAACTTGCAGAGGTGCAGTGGCTTGTTTCAGGGATTTGTAGGGCTGAGAGCTATCTGTTTGAGACTCTGAACCACTCTCGTAACTCATAAAAATCCACTGTTGTGAGCAACCTTTTGTCTGTGGTAAATATATTTCTGTAATCCTGACTTTTCACTGCCTTTCACCTTCTACAGTCATTAACACTGGTAATAAAAATGCATGTATCTACATCAACACCTTTAAATTAATTTATACTCTTTATACTTGCTCTGGGATGAATTTAATCCAGTACGTCTATTATTCTGTAAAGCAAATGTCTGCCTGGTATTAGATGACGTTATGGTTTGCTGGTTTTCCTTTTCACAAAAGGGAGAGAATTTAGTGGAAGTTACTGTAATTTCATGTCCATTTTTGTCCAGTATGCAAAAGTGGACTGGGACTTAAAACTAGGCCCAGTGACCATGGCCCGGAGATCTATAGCTATTAAAGGTATGTAAATGCTTTATTTCTGGTAAAATTAATGGGTCACAGTCTAAAGCACTCTGATAATATTTAACATTCAGACTTCAGGCATAGACACACCTTCACTTACTGGTGGTTACTGGTGGTTACCCGTGGTTACTGCTTCTTTCCTGGAAGGTTTCACCTCCAGAACTGAGGTGCCAGAACGCACTGACACAAATGAGTGTCAATGGTCAGGTCCAGTGGTTCAGCCACACTGACAGTAACCCCAGCGGCAGCCGGGGCTTAAACGCTCCAGTTAACTTTGCAAGAGGAGATCTAACTATACTCCTGAGGCACTTGATTGCACTGTAAAATTTCACCCTACCTTTTAAATTCAGATTATGGACAGGTTCACAAGTCACTTTTCTATTTTGTTATTTATTGTTTGTAACAGAAGTGCCGTAGGAAGCTACGTCAAGTCACAGACAAGGATGCCATTATGCTGGGTACTGTATAGATACAGGCTGAGAAGAGGGTTTGAAGACTTATAGTCTATTTAATTTTCCATTTGTTTGTCATTTATTTAAATTATGTAGTCACAAATGCCTTAAATCTGTATAAGCTAGCTTTTCAAGGGAAAGGAAAAGGAATTCTGCAGCCTAAGTTTGTCCTTTCTCTTACACAAAGTTAATGAAGTCAATGCAAATACATTTTCCATAAAGGAAGCTACGTTTGCTTGATTTTTTTCTGCTGACCCTGTTTTCACATTGTTCCTAGTGCTCTGTGCTTCTTTTCCATCTGCTGCTTGCAGACTCCCCACTTTACTTAGGTTCCTGAGTCTGCTTTTTTTCCTTCTCTTTTTTCTTTTTTTCTCCATTTTTTTAACAATTACACCGAAAGCAGTGGTCAAAACTTGAAAGTGAAATCATGTGTTGGGGCTAGAAATGGAAGAAGTGAGCTATAGTCTGGCTGAGAAACTCCAGGGGCCCAGGTATCTGGATGACAAAGTAACTAGGATAAGGAGAGAATGTTAGTTGTAATTAAAAAGTCTGTTTTCCAGGTTTGAGGGCAGATTTAATATCAGGGGACAACATCCAATTTCCATAAGTCCTAAAGCAGCTGGGAACACACCTCTGAGGAGTAACACAGGTATCCCTTTTCCCCAATTATATCAGAGTAAGTGGAGGCTAGGTGGGAATGACACCTAACAGGTACGCTAGCTTTGACCTGTCCAGGAGTTACATTTCTGAAGCATAAATTCCCACTTTACTAAGCCAGTTTTCTTGTTCTTTTGTGAAACATATCATGGCTCCTGTGAAAACGTATGAGAATTTTTACTGTTTAGAGTTGCTACGTGGTATTTCCAGTTCTGGAGAAAAAAAGTAGAAGAAACATGGCCAAAAATGTGGATCTGGAGAAGGAAATTCATAATTCGAGTGTCCTGTTGTCTTCCTCCTTTCTCACAGTATCAAGCATAGACCAATCATCACTGATTGGATCTGCATGCCTCACCACCGCCCACTGCTATCACCCACCAACTATCACTCTCTATTTCTCCTATGGTTTTTAAATTTATTCAGTAACTAATTTTCTGCAACTACTTTTTTTCCCCTCAGTGTCCCTTATATACTGGTGGAGCATCTAACAGCTCCTTGAAATTCCCACATTGCCTTTCAAACAATGCCTGTGTACCACCTCCAGTCAACAGAGCCAAGCAATCAGCATGTTATTATTTCAGCTTACTCCCCTTAAGTCTTTCACTGTTACATTGTGCTTCCACATCCACTATTTTTCCCTGTTATGTTTTGTCACTGACTTAGGCTAAGTGCTCAGGGACAGGGACCAGCTTTTTGTTAGGTCTACAAGGGCATATAGGAACGCTTATTGATGCAGTACTGCAATAAAAATAATAAGCATTAAATGATAGAATGGTTGTAATCATAATAATGGAAAAGTATAGAACTAGAAAGGATCCTACAAAACAAGCAAATAAACTCAAGAATCAGAATAAACAAAAAAAAGACACTGAAACAGAGAAAAAAAATCCAAGGGAAAAATGTAAACAGGAACAGATAGAAAGTAACAAAATAAGAAGGTAGAGAAGTTTTGCAGAAAAAGATATGAGAGGGAGGGAAGAGCAAGAGAAATGCTCGAAGATGGAAACAACAAAAAAATAGAGTTCTGGCGCTTCTTATCCAGACAAAATTCTTTGCTATCTTTCCTGTGAAAGGTTAGGAATCTGGCTTTGAATTCTTCATACAGACAAAATTAATGAACATCAACAGGAAGGTAAATGCATGTCCTAAACATTGTTAATCTTTGCGGAACTTTTAACATTATTATTAGAAAAAATATATTTGCTTCTAAGTATATGTTTATAGTCTTAGCATATTAATTACTTAAAAAAATGTATCTGATGCTGCAAAATCAAGTTTGCTGGTGATACTTAGTAAAAACCAAATTAATAAAGACCAAAGGTTCTTTTGAAGAATTGCAGAAAGTTCTCATGCTATTATCAGGTGATTAAATGGTCAATGAAATTCATATAGATACGAGTAAAGGCAATACACATGGCAAAAACCAATCTCCGCTTTAAATACACAGTGGTGGATACTGAACTAGCTGGTACTGTTCAAGAACTTCAACTGGCAAGCCTGTAAAAATGTAAACTCAATTCTGAGTACCCACTAAAAAGGAGACAGAATTTAGGAATTATTAGGACAATACTAAAAAAAGAAATGAGATAACATAGTTTTGCTGGCAGATGTTCTTGGTGTGCTCATATCCTGAAAACTGGATGCAGTTTAGTCCTCCCCTCTCAAAGAAGAGCAGAGAATGGTGATAAGGATGGTCAAATATGTGGGACGGTTTTAATATGAAGAAAAATTAAATAGACCATGATTTTTTCTGCATAGATAAAAGACAGACAGGTGAAGAATATGATAATAATGAGTGGCACAGGAGAAGAACAGAAAATGATTGCTTACTGTGTCTTCTCATCCAGCAGCTAGGTGACATCAAATAAAACTAAAAATAAAACTTTCTCACATTCAAAACTAGTATGTTTGAAACAGACAAAAGGAGTAACTTTTTTCCATAACTCATAGATAGGCTGGGAAACATTATGAAACATGATGTCATGTTAGATGCAAAAAAATTATCCAGTTTCAAACAGCAATTGGAGAAAATAATGGAATAAAAGAGTTGTTAAGAGTTATAACATACAAGAATACAAATATTAGTTGGTGGTAAGCTACAAATGCTTAGATGTTGGGATTTTTTAGGGAAGCATCTTGCTCTGGTCTGTGGTCCTCCCTGTGAACTTACTCAACCAGTGTTGGAGATAGTGGGTTGGGTGGTCCTTTAATCTGATTCATTATTTCTGTTTTTATATTCTTACATTTTCAGCACAGCCTTTATGATACAGCCTTTACTTTTTTCCATCATCTCTGTCAAGGGTGTGCAGGCAGACGGACAGTGGTTTACAATAAATGATTGGTGCATTGGGAAGGTAAAGTGAATCAGCTAGAAAAACAACATACCAATGGCCCCAGGAGTGTGTCACCCGGAAGAATGTTAAAAGATTTGATGGTCAATATAGACCTGCCTGTGGAATAGGCAGTGGGGAGGGACCAGATCTAGTGTTGTCAGCCAGCAAGAGGAGTGTATTCTAGCTCACTGAAAACGTCACGATACCTTGTGGTGAGGGAGATGTGGTGTGTGCCAACAAAGCCAAAGCCACCTCATTACTGCTGCAGAGCGGCTCGTTGTGTGCAGGCTGCATTGCCTCTCAGGGGTCACAGCGGTGCTGGCAACAGCAGGACGTGGGGCTGCAGCTACCCTCACTCCTCATCTGTAACACGGGCTGACAGTGTGAGAAACTGCCAGCGTTGCAGATGGGGAAAGGGGAAAGTAGCAGGCCAACCCAAGGCTAAACTAGCAATACAGTAACAGGAGGAACTACCAGACAAAAGATGTGAACAGGGAGTGTGGGGATCTCCCCGTGGGTGAAAATTTTCAAAGACAGTGGCAGGGATGTGTTGGCTGAGGCTGAAATTCTCAAGTAAGGATGTAGTCAGCAAAA
>NW_009599666.1:0-15974 GCF_000690535.1 Cariama cristata | reverse complement strand
AAAGAGTAAAACAGGGTGGGTTGCTTATTTAGGATGGTGGTGGGGAAGGGATGTAAAATAAAGCAGACAGGGCTGTTGCAAGGTCCCTGCTGAGCAGCCCCATGCCTGATCAGTGCAGCCTGGAGAAGGACAGACCACACATCCCCAACAGGCTTGCTTTTTTCTTGCAGGATTCCTGCCTCACTCAATGCACAGGAAGAACAGTGTTTACGTACTGAATAGCTATTCACTACGTTGTTTCTTTGTCATTGTTCTGCATGAAGCTTGTACCTATACCTTGTTCACTGCAGTCTAGTTGGACCCCATTTGAAAAGATAAGTATGAATTTTCTCATGGGTGTGTGACGGTTACAAGCATATCTGTCTCTTCATTAATACTTGTCTTCACAAAATCTCTTTGAGGTAAGTGCTGTGTTCCCCTTACAGAAGTGGATCTAGGGCACCAGGAGAATAAAGTTAGAATTAGTGTTGGGTGCCCCATTTAAGGAAACTGGAAGGCAACTCTTCAGAGAGTTCAACATGATACTTCACTATGCATATTGACAGTGTTCCCCATTGGCGTGGGTAGCAGATCCAACTGCTGTGTACTTCTGCACATTGGGACTGTAAGTAGCTTTTATTCAGAAAATGAGGCAATGAAATTCTGAACAGATGTAAAATGGTGTTTCAGTGGCCTGGTTGGCATACCAGGGGACTTCTAGAAAAGGCAGGCATAAAACTGTGTTCTCCAGCGTACTATGCAGCATAGTTTTGCATTAACTGTGCAAAGCTGTTCTTACTATTGCTGTAATCCTCTGTCCTGTCCACTTAATGTTTCCTGGCTCACAATGTTGTCCCTCACTACACAGCCCAATTCAAATCCATAGTGAGTTGTTCTCTGAAACTGGAGCAAGGGCTCCATATGCATGGTGAAGCTAAATGAAGGGGTTCAGGGACAATGTTAGTTCTGTTATTCTTTAAGTTTTTGATTAAGTAACTCTTTTATAAACAAAATTTCCCATCTTCATTAAAAATGCCACAGATGAATGATTCTATCAGATAGCAAAGTATTGACTCAGCTTGTAGTTTCAGTCTCACACACAAACTCTTCCCTGTGTTTCAGATTTGCCCCTCTTGTTTGTTCACAATACCCATTCCAGTTGTCTCTCCACCCTCAGGCTCTTGTTAATAAGTTTTTCCTCTCTTTCCTCAATGGGGATTCCTTGTCTCAGTACCTTTGCTTCAGTAATTTGTCTAGCCACAATGCCCCATCACGCAAACCATCTCTTCTGCCCATGGCTTGTGGTTCCCCTCATGCATTCCTTAATAATTCCCAATCCTAGTTTGTCTCTGCCACCAGTAGCTCCTAACAAAATCTCCTTCCCAAGACAGTCCCTGTTCTTCTCGTGCATCTTTCTTGCCACAACCTTTGTTCCAAACTTGCTTCTTCCTTGATACCTACTTCTCCGAAGCATTTACAGAATCTTTATTTTCCATTCAAGCTTCATTTTACAAAGTTAAACAAGATGTCCACCATTAAATGCTAGCATCAATGTAAGAGGGAAAGTTTATAATTCATCATGAGCAAAATTAAACTGGGAACTAGAAGGCTTCTGGCTATCCATGGAGTGAAATTCTGTAACAGCCTTTCAGAGAGAAGTGAAAACAGGTATCCTTGACTATTTTCATCTGTACCTGCAAGGAAGTTTTGTCTTGCTCAGGGATAGCAGTATCTTTGGAATTTTAGCTGTTAATCTCTAATAAATTCCTATGGAGCATATGTAAAAATAGATATTGCATAAGCTTCTGGATTGTTCATCTTCAGAGGACTACTAATCAGGAAGGCAATAGGAGTATCCTTGATACAAAAACCCCGTCTCTGCCAAATTTCAAGTTGCTACTTTGAACCAGATGAGGAGCTACCTCTGTCAAAAAAGTGCCAATATATATATATATTTAATGTAATAAAAATATTTTTTTTTCTTCTTCTTCTTAGATTTGTTCAGGCTCACAGAATCATAGAATTGGTGAGGTTGGAAGGGATCCCTGGAGATCATGTAGTCCAACCTCCTTGTTTTGCTGAACTTCATGAGATTCCTGTCTGCCCAGTTCTCTAGCCTGTTGACATCTCTCTGAATGGCAGCACAATCAACTGATGCATCAACCACTTCCCCCAATTTGTATGGCTTGCAAACTTGCTGAGGATGCACTCTGCCCCATCATCCAAGTCTTTAATGAAGAGGTTAAACAGTACCGGACCCTGTATTGACCTCTCGGGTCCAGCACTAGTTTGCCACTCATTGCAAGCCTCTGCACCTCTGAACATTTCAGCTCTCAACCCACCTCATCATCCACTTATCTAGGCCACACTTCATCAGTTTGTCTATGAGGATGTTATGGGAGACAGTGTTGAAAGCCTTTACTAAAGTCAAGATAAACGACATCCACATCATCTTAGAAGGCCATCAGGTTGTTCAGGCATGATTTCTGCTGACTGATCGCAATCACCCTGTTGTCGCTCATATGTTTCAAATGGTTTTTCACGATTATTTGCTCCATTACTTTCCCAGGGATTGAGGTGAGGCTGACTGGCCTGAAGTTCCACAAATTCTCCTTCTTGCCCTTCTTGAAGGTGAATGACAGGAAACCCCCAGTTGCCATGACTTTTCAAAGATTATCAAAAGTGACCTCGTAATGACTTCAGCCAGCTCCTTCAGCACTCATATGGTCCATCCCATCAGGTCCCATGGACGGTATGTCCAGTTTGTTTAAATGTTCCCTAACCTGATCCTCATTTCTGACTGAATTTTTGCAAGACGTTCAGCCAAAGACTGAAACCTTCATATCAAAACATAGTTTGTCAAATTGCAACCAACTGGAATCTCGTGCTTTGGATGGAAGATGGCTTGTAACAAGTGATGCTATCAGTATGTGACGCGTGTGTGTACGCGTGTACATTACAGTGTTCTTAACCCATTAAAGATGGTACTCAGCCCATGTACCTTTGTCTATTTAATGGTTAAATATGTAATTAAGAAATAGTTGTTTACATTCCTTCCATAGTTCATGGAGAAAGACAGGCATCTCCAGTTAACTTATCCCACTTATTTTGGATTACTTCTACCCTTGGTGTTCTAGGGAATGACAGTTTTGTACCTTTTAATTTTCTAAATCGTACATCATGTCTTTAAGGGTCAATTCTACCCAATTAAACTTCAAGCACAAAATGCTCTGGTTTTAATGAGAACAAGATTTCAGTATACATATGCAATTTTTCTGGCCACATTGTCAAAGGCTAAAATTCTCCCTTGCTTTGATCAGGGACATGGATTAAGAATAAGGCACAAATTCTTTCTGAGAGTGTCTCAGTCAGGTGTAGAACAAGGTGCAACACTATGAATCTGAAAGGTGGAATAAATGCTATCGCAACTTAACAGATAGCAGTTGCACCTTTTCTGACACAGACAATGTAGTGCCTACCAAATGTCAGAATTTGCTGTGAACTAGATCATGACAACAGGACACTGAAGAGCAGGGCCACCTAGAAGATGGACTAAAGTTTGGTTTATCTGCTTGCATACATTTTACTGGGACTTCCATAACATTGCAGAAGTGTGAGATTTTCCTGTGTTCCTGCAGAGATTCTGTGTTTGTAGCTGTTCCCCAGGTCTCTCAGGAAGCAGTAGGAATGTGCCAGCACATTTCCCATCTAAGAAGATGCGATGCTGAGTGCCAAACCTTGAGATGATATGTGCTTTCCTGCAGAGCTGATCCTTGCAAAATTTACCAGCAGACCCAACTAACCTGAGCGGTCCTGGCATAGAGGAAAAATTGATGAGGCATGAGTTGTACCAACTGCAGAAAAAATCCTATCAGACAGTGGACATCTGGACATCATTTCTTCCCTACTTTTTCTTTGCTGGTATAGTATTTTCAGCTGTATTATGTCTGCTGCATATTTTGACAACCTACATGTTGGCTAAACTGACCAACTGAGGTCTTATATGTATAGGTGTATTTAGCTTTTTGCTTAGCAGACAAATAAGCACTACCAAGAAGACTGCACTCAAGGGCATGCGAGTCTGTCTCCATGGCTCTGCTGGAAAATAATTTGGTTGTAAAATAATAGAACAATAAATAATGGATGGAGAACTTTGAAGCAAATTAGCAGTTATCTGTCAAAAATTCCTACTCTCCCTCCCCCACAAGGCTAAATGGGCCATGGATTGTCACACTGAGGAGTTTCAAAGAAATCATTGTATGAAAGATACAGCATATTTCTTTTGGAAAGTATAGCTCCATCCCATTGTGAGTAAATAAAGAAACACACATACTGACTGAGGACCACAATAAAAACAAAATAATGGACATTTTACTTAAGCCTGCACATCACAGCTTCTTCACAATTTGATCATTCTGAAATACTGCATTAGTTATCATACTGTACTATATTAGCTACTGTTCTAATTACTTATAGAAAATTATTTTCTCTTTTGTAGGAAATATGGAAGATTTCATATGATAATATGGTGGTGTTTTATTATCTGGGTTTTCAAATTACTTCCATGGTGATGTTTTAGGTATTTACTGTTCTTTTATTGATACCTGCATGAAACCATGTCTGAACTATATATAATGGCAGTCATATGTGAACACACCCTTCCTCTCACTGTCCTCCCTTCAGTGAACCGTGAGGTCTGAGGATTATGTGGGGTTGTATCTTTTTATTGCCAAAGTGACTAAAGGCTGAGCCTTTCTTCACTGTGCCTTGTGTTCTTGCTTTTCTTTTTTAATTTTTTCTTTTTAAAAAATAAATAATACAGCAAATGTTGACAGAAGTAAATTTAGGCTCAGTTCAGGAAAATCCCCTAGTTGCATGAAAGGACTTTAGGATACACTTGACATGAAGAATTTCTTTGATGATGTAAAGTTACTGGCGTAGGATCATTGGCAGATGTGTTTGGGGTGAATGTGGCCAGAATGATACTTCACTTTAGGAATTACCAAGTCTTGGACTTGCCTTTTCCAGTTGCATAGAACTGATCCCATATTAAAGAACTGCAGGTAGTTCATCATGGATGCAGCTAAGAGTCTGGCCCTATAAATCTAATCTTTCTAATCAGATAATCTGATAAATGTCCTTGCTGGAAGTGCAGGAGAATGCTGGGTGGGAGGGAACAGCTGGAATCCTTTCAAAGTCTAATTGCCTCTTGCACCATTATTTTCATTTATGATCTAGCCAACAACTGGACAAGATGTGTAGTGTGTAGGCCACCTTTTAACATGAGTTTAGCCCTGCCAGGAAAGGGAAGGAGGGTCATTAATCCCTGACCGTATTTATGTGCATAGCACCCCACACTCATAATGCAAGTCTGCTCACCATTATTCTAACATGGCTAATTGCGAGGAGTTCAGCAGACGTGTCTGGTAGTCTCCGAGGTCCAGCTGGTATCCAATTTCCAGCAGGGTTTGCTGAGAAACATGAAGGTCAAGTAACTTCCCCAAGGTTACATCATAAGTGGCTCAGCTGGGATTAGGACCCAGATTGTTCTTGTTCCTAATCTTTTGCTTTATTAATCACTGTAGTCTCTTTCTGCAAATACCTAACAAGTTCATATTTGTAGATTTACAAACACAATGTTATGGACAAATTCACTTAATTTGAGGGAATAGATTTCATGAGAAGGGAGATAATGAAACAGCATTAGAAAAGCTAACTTGTAACTGAAATGGAAAATAATTAAGACTGGCTTCTGCTTAGGAGAGCTATTATTTTAATGGCAATGTTGTACTTCTCTTCTTGATCTCTTATTTCTCAAAACCGTGCACATCTGGCTACTCTCTCTTATCAACTGTCAATACATATGCTATCAAGGAG
Source organism: Cariama cristata (assembly GCF_000690535.1). Lineage (NCBI taxonomy): Eukaryota > Metazoa > Chordata > Aves > Cariamiformes > Cariamidae > Cariama > Cariama cristata. The sequence continues at coordinate 10,118 of NW_009599666.1, read as the reverse complement.
CATGGCATTTTCTGAACTTTTTCGAGTCTGTATTTACCTTTATTATAACTCAAAGAAATTGGCTGCCTGGCAATGCAGAAACAGTAACAAGGTGGCTGTCATGTGGTTTATTTGTCCTTTTGTAAAACTCTCTGTGATGCAAATACTGCAGCATTAGGGACTATAAAATTGTCATAATGTAGTTGCTTAACTCATCTCTTGTGTGGGACAGAGTACTCCATCTTTAAGAGGAAAACCAGCAACAGAGTTTTTAGTTAGGATGAGGAAACTCCCTGATTTTCCATCTCTCTAACTGAAAACCACAGTCAGTATTATGAAGCATGAAACAGTTTATAGTGCCAGCTGGTTTTAATTAAAGGCTTAGTTTCTCCAAGACAAAGACACTTCATTACAAACCAACAAACATGTTCACACCAGTAGTCTGCTCTGTTTCTGTAAACAGGAATGGATACAGTGCGCATGTCTGGAGAACTGCTTGGAAAGCCATGTGGGGCACAGAACTAAAGTAACAGCTAACACAACTCACATGGATTAAGCAACTAGAAAAACAAAAATGTCTTTATTTAGCCTGTTTTTAAACTACATCAACATAATGTAACTGATCTCCTGCCATTAGGCAGTGAAATCCAAAGCCATGGGACACAATTAAAAGGCAACCTGGCACCTGGTGTCTCCAATACACCTTTTAAATGCCTAGAAAGAGACTGTGTGTCTTATCAAGGGAGTGAGGATGGTTTATGAAGGGTTTTCCATGGTAGGTTCCTACTTCAAAGTTAGCCCAGTACTATATGGCCTGGACTCGTGCATAAAGGGAGTTCAATCTCTATCTCGACTCTTCAAAAGTTACCACTTGATATTAATAATCTCAGCAAAAGTGCCAAAGATGAATGAATATGGAAGTGGGACTCATTTGCAGTGTGATTACAGATGATTAAATGCAATAACATAGTTGTGGGGCTATGCAGAGAAACTTCTGTTGTGCTGCTGCCTTTGCCAGACCTGAAGTGCAGCAGAGGATCCACTTGCTGAAGATTCAAAATGCAAGATGACGCAAAATTTAAGAATTGATGGCTATACTAAACTGACAGATTATTAGATTTTAGTCTAAGAACAATGCTTTAAAATCCATTTGAAACTTCAAGGGAGCCAGTGAAACAGATTAAAATTGGATAAAACTGGAGAGTTTTCTGTCAAAGTGTAACTTGATACCATGATGAGATATTGGATCAGCTGGAGACTTTTTCAGAGCAATTTCTGGAGGACTCAGATAAATTCAGCATGTGGTGATACAGAAAATGTACAAAAAATTACAAAGGTATCAGAGTAAAAGAAAGGAATTTAGTTTTCCATTAGATTAAAGGTTTGTAGGGATTTCGTTAGGAGAGGTTTATCAGCAGTGACTGGAATGGAAGTTACCATTGTTCAAGCAGCTGAGAGGAAACAAGTCGTGTTCAGTTCTGCACAGACATCTTTCCACAATTTCCACAGAATTCAACAGGAAGCAAACACTCATACCTAAATGCTTCTCCCATTAGATTTCGGGTTGAAGTGTATGTATGTATCTAAGGTTAAAATGCAGGAAGTCATGTTTATATTCATGAGAAAAACATGTTGTATTAGAAATGTCACCCAGTTCTTGAAAAAAAAAACTCAGGAATTTCCTAATAAATATCAAAGAAGTTACAAAGATGTTGGTCAGTAGAGTAAGGCAAATAAATACTTTAAGCTAATATAACAGCATTCATTGCAGAACAAATTAATCTTATAAAGACCTATTTCTTTTAGGACCCTCATGAGTGTACACCTGCACTCCAACTGATGGATAAACTGAGGCAGAGAGGTTAAATGACCTGACCTGAAGTGTGCAGGTACGGACATGTGCGTCCAGGTGGTAAAAACTCATGAGAGGGCTCTACTGACAGATACTCTTAACTATTAGAAATGCAAAAATGGAGAGAAGTTACGGTGTTATAGAATACATAACACCATATTTTATGTTATGGCATAGAACAACTTGGTGATTTTAGATATTTCAGTTTGTGTATGTGCACCTTCCAAAAGGGAAATTAGCACCCGCCTTGCTAAAGAAAACAAGACCAGTACTCAGGATGTATTTTGTAATGTTGCATCAGAAAGACAGTATGTGCAATGGTGTGTGGTTTCTAGTTTGTTTGCCACCAAGAGTGAAATCTTCCCCATTTTGAGAAAGGCTTGAGGATTGTCTGTTTTCTCAGCATCTCTATGTATTAACAGATTATTGCAATTTGCTTTGAATCAAACTTTTCTGGGTTTGCCAGTCCCTCGTGTCTCATCTGAGCAATTGTGTTCCAGCTCACTCTTCACATGTTGCTTTATTACCGATAAAAAGGGTGTTGGGGTCCTTCATTAGTACCTGCTGATGAGGAAGATGCTCATGTCACTCAACACATCCTGCTACCTCAGCTGTCACTGAAAGCTGCGAAGTCAAGATGTCTCCCACAGTCAGTCCAGGCATTCCTTTCTTAGTCCTCTGCCCAAAACTAGTTTTCCAAAGGGTAATGGCCTCACCTCCGAGCCAGCTGATTGGTGTAACCTGTCTTGAAGTATAGGAGATGGGACAGGATGCTCTGGGTAGTTTAATAATGCCTTTTAGTTGTAATTGTGCTCTAGATTCTTGCTCTTGAATGTTGATTCCTGTCTAAAATCCTGATCCAATTTTCTGCTTTCTAGACCTTGTCCTAGTTCCTTTTCCCACTGAGTGCTAGTTCCTAATCCTGCCCTTGATCTGTTCAGTCTTGGTTCCTAGCTCTTGCCTCTTTCTTTTCCAGCCCTAGTTTCTGCTTTAAGTTAGCTTGCCTGACCTTGTTTCAGCTATGACTGCTCCCGATATGCTGAAGACGATTGCATAGTGTCTGAAGACACTGAAGACACTGATCTTCACTTAACCATGCAAACTTTAATCTTCACAAGACTAAAAGACACTCCAAGGACAGTGGCTTTAATATAGTCTAATCAAGAAATAGATATGTAGAAATTCTAGTTCTGGTGCCAAAGCAGGCTACTCATGAAGGTGAATCTCATCTTTCAGCAGTTTATTACTAATTGAGTTACATGTGGTAAAGCTATAAATACAGTGGTACACTTTTTAAAAATTTTGTTTGCACATTTCTAATAATCCCTCTTCCATCTGCTGTCTGGCAACACTCCCCATGCCCAAATGATAATAATAAAAAAGTTCCTTAGTCATTTCACATAATGGGAAGGCAGAGAGATTCTTTCTCCACAAGTTTCCAAAGAAGATTCAGTAACTTCCTAAGAATGTTTCCTCACTGGTACTACAGACTCTTTGTATGCAAGTGATCAGAAATTGTCCTTGAAAAAGCTATGCTGAGAATAAGTGTATGTAGGATATCCAGTTATAACAGGGCCTCTCAACTGGATGTGTCCATCTGGTGGGTGTATTAAAATAATTAACAGAGGGAACTGATGTATGGAGTCTATTTATCAGATCAGCATCTGGCCAAAAAAAAATTCCAAGAGAGCTGTAGAAGAGGAAGGCAAATGCTGCCATTTTCCTAACTTGCTCTCCCAGTGCACAGCAATCTGAGGCTTAGGGTCATCTTGATTCAGAGGTCATACCTTTCATTTTAATAATTTGTTTTTTCTTCTGTGAATTTGCCTCATAACTTTTCAAATTCATGCAAATTCTTGGTATCCTTCACTCCTTGTAAGAGTATGTTCCCTGATTTAACCCTTAATTGCACATAGTACCCCATTTATTTGTTTTGAACGAGCCTCTTGATAATTTTATGCCTTCTAATTCCTTTACTATAAGAAATGGTGAGCAATCATCCTTTGCTCACCTCCTTCATATCACTTCTATTGTATCAGCTCTTAAGCCATCCCTTCTCATGACTGAAAAGTCTTGAGTTTCTTCATTCTTCTACTAAAGTGGTTCCACGCATTTGGGTTCCTTCTTTGTAACTCCTGGTTTTGTGATATCCAGATTGAGAAAGGGAAGCCAGAACTGCATATAGCATGGAAGATACATCCATAGCAAGGACTTATGTAGCGGCACCATGATGTGTACTGTTTTGTTCTCTATTCCTTTTCTACTGATTCTTAAGATTCTAATTGCTTTTAGGATTATTACTGAGCATCCAGACACTGTTTTCATATGAATGTCTATCACATGTCAAAGATACTTTTTCTGGGTGGTATTAGCCATTCTGAGGCCCATCATTTTATATATAAAATTACTATTGTTCTTCCTGATATTGTACTGGATTTCATCTTCCAGTTTATTGCCCAGTTCTTCAGCACGATGAATGCTTGTCTATAGATCTCTGCAGAAAATTGTGACTTCAAAAGCTTATTGTCATCATCAAACTTTGGCATGGTGCTATTTCACCCTTCTGCCCCACAAATATACTGAGCAGTGCAGGCCTTAGTGGAGAATTTTGGTGGACTTCCTGGTAACTTCCAAGAAAATAAACTTTACAAAATATGATAAAATAAATCCATATATTCTATGGGTTTTTTTAGAGTTTCTATCACTTCATTCTGTATGGACATGAGAGTTATTAGTTAATAGCTCTTTGGTTCACCTTGTAAATCCTGGGTCCCATTGGGGTCCCATATTCTTTTGGCACATCAGTTTTAAGTGAAAAGTTGCATCTCAGACATAATTTGGCAGCCATTTCACTCTTTAACCCACTAGAACTCCTGGCTCTGGTCTTACTGACTTTGCTACCGTTCATTTTGTTGTTCTACAACCTTTACTACTTTGAGACACTTTGAGATAATTTAAGGCAGTCTTTCACACATATTCCATAAAGAAGAGTTCTAATGCAGAAACCTCCACAAGTCTGTTCTTACAGATGCAAATAATTCATTTTGGTTTTCTCCTGTGGTTTGATCTTCTGAGTCCTCATTTTATACCTTCCTCATCTAGTGGCTGTACAGGTTTTCTGGAAGAGTTCCTGTTTCTGGTATTTTTCTTATGACATGGGCTAAATCGTTCCTTATTTATAGCAGATAAAATTCTGAATCACTTTGTGGCTTTTAGTAACAGTAAGTAGAACAATCGCATGCATTTGTCTATTTCAGCATTTAATGTATTTATTAAATATATATTTTATAAAATGTAATTAATTGATATTTCTTTCCTGGCTTATCTGTAATGAGATTATAAACCATATTCTTATATACTGCTTGGCAGCTACAGCTGCTACTACAGTATTGCCAGAACAGCTCAAATGATTATCTGTTTTTCCAGAAGACAGAAAGTTCTGAATATGGTCATGAAAAGTACATTAAAAAATATGTCTGTCTTCGTGGTACAACTGGGTGGTCAATATCACCAGCAGCAGAGGCTGGAAATCCATGGAGGAAGGAACCAGGGACTAAACATACTTGGATGGAGAATTATGTTTAGGAATTGACAGACCTTACTTGGCCTTGGTAGGCAAACTGCCTAGGAGGACAGGCTTTGAACTAAAAGCAAAAAAGAATTGAGATGCCTTTGCTATTTCTTTTAAGAATATCTGGTTCATAGGAGTTAGAAAAGATTTGTTGTGACACCAACAAAAAGCCTGAGTCAAAGAATCTTACTGCTAGTTCGTTGTTTCAAATTCTTGTAATGACCTGTAAATAGAAAGTGTAATCTTACAGATAAACAACATAATATAAATGGAGGATTCAAAGAAAATACATCTATTCTATTCTGTTCCACACTTGTTCACTCATTAAAGGTGCTAACTTGACTTTCTCTATTATTCTTTTTTATTGATGTATTCTTACATAAAAGCTTTTTGATGGGGCCTTTTGAGTTCATTCTTCAAATCTATTATTTCCATACTGATCTGCTCAGAAAAAGCTCCAAACAGTGCTTGTCACTAAAACAAATACTACATTGGCTAGGCAGAGTTCATTTCTTTCACAAAGTACAGTGTACTTCAAACAATGCTTACACGAATGAGCTGCTTCATAACTGTAAGAGAAATTCCATATTTCTTTCTCTAAGATAAAACATCAGTGCACTGTGAAAATAAGAAAATTTCCCTTTTAACCAGCTCCTGATATGCTGCATTATTGGCTTTGATGATCAAGTATTTTGCAATGTATGGTTGCCTATCTGTCACTGTCAGTGAGGTAAAATAAATACCTTAATTTTGACTCTATTTTTTATGGTAAACAGCCTGGTTTTGTTTCATTGGTTAAAACAGTAGAAAAGCATAACTATAAGGCTTCATTTTCATGTTATATTATCTTATAAACACATCAGTATTAATGCTGACACCTAATGGTATCATTATTAATACCAGAATGTCACTGAATTCTCATTATGGCTTTACCTGCACATCTACAGTGACATTGCAACAGTGAAAGAAGTCAATAATTTAGTTTTCTTTGTGGATTTCATGGTGCAAATCAGTCTTGGAGCTATCTAAACTGTAATTGATAAAATTGCAGGAATAAAATTTCAAATGAAAACAACTACAGCATTGGTAATGTCTGTAGAAAGAGAAACTAATTTAAATTCACGTTAGATTTAACAAAAAATGGGAGAGAACCGAGACTAAAAGTTGCCATAGATCAAAAAAACTTGAGATTTGGCTATTTTTCCTACACATACCAACAAATGTGAATAACTCACAAATGTTAAAATCTAACCAAAATAATGTTTTCACTAGTAGCCAGGTATTTCCACTTTGTAATTCAAATATGGAACACACAAGTAGTAACACTCCATTATTGTTTCTAACTCAGAAAGCAGCTCTTTCATGGCAGTGACCGAATTCAGTGATTTCAGGCAAATGCATGAGCAACTTCACATTAAAAAGAAGTGGTTTTCTTTAAACATTCTTCGAGACATGGTTTAGTGGGTTTAGCGGGCATGGTGGATTGGATATTCGGTTGGACTCGATGATCTTTGAGGTCTCTTCCAACCATAATGATTCTATGTTTCTATGATTCTATGATCTGTGCTTGGTATTTGCCTTAGCATAGACTTTTGAAAATGGAATTATCTTTTTTTTTTTTTTTTTTCCCCAGAGTATTTCTGAGGAAATCCTTAAGTTAGTCCAAATTATTTAGTGTGGATTCATTTCTGAAATAAGTAATTTCTGATAGTCTAGCAGATTATGCAATAAATTTATCCAATCCACCCTGCTATCCATAAATAAGATAGATATCTAAATGAAACCAGGGATGCAGTACTCCTGTTGTTTGTGAGACACCCATGTATTCGAGGAAAGCACTAAGTTTTCAATTTTAAAACATCACACATACAGAACTAATAACAACGATAATAAAAATTTCATTATAAAGGCTACTTATTTGCACTTCATTGCCCTACTGATTTATAACAGACTAATGCTAATGACATATGTAATGGGAAGTCCTGTCATTGTTTGCTTTTTCAGATGCACAGAATAATGTGATGTAATGAGCATTGGGACAGTACAAATACCTTTAAAGCTTCCAAAATACTACACAGCTTACATATGTTTCTGGAGATGATAGCCAACGCTCAGGAAAAAAAAAATGACTGCAGCTGTCAGGGCAATTTTTCTGGGTGAAAAGTAAAACCTACTGTGGGATATTTCATGTTTCACAGAACATAGACTGTCTTGCAGTTGAACATCTTTTTGACAGGATCTCACATAGCAAAGTAGACTAAATTAAATTTATCTTCTGAAAAAGAATGAAGGACTGGAGTATTATGTGGATTCAATCCTTGATTTTTAAGAATTTGGGAATTTAACAGTGATGTGTACATATTGTGCCTATCCAGATTCATCATGTGTGATCTCTGTCTTCAGGAAAAAGAACACAAAGATATCCCAGTCCTCATGCAGCATTCACTGATCCTTGAAACAGAACAGTGCGTGATGCCACTTTAAAGAAACCACATTCTATGGGCTACATAAAAGTAATTAAAAATATCTAAGTTTGCATTCATGTGCTCCATCACAATTCATGCCTGATGCCACATGAAGTCCAACTGCCAGCATCAGGATACTCAGAAAATGTGTGTGCTCTCCAGTTCTGCGCACTCACTTCTAAACGACTTGAGAAGACTTTGGTCTTACTTGGGTTTCCTTGATGGCTTTCGGTTTAGTTTCTACTCTGAGCATGGTAGGATGGCAGTTGTTGCATTCATTGGTCCTCTCTTCAGTGGTGAGCATGGGGTTCAAAAGATCTTTGAGGCAGCCTCTCATGTCATAGTTTATAAGGGGTTCCTAGTACTCCTGCAAAATGGGAAGGTCATAGACTCTTACTTAGAAATTTTGGGCAGTGTTTGTGCAGATGCTGACTCTCATAACTAAAGAGCTCTTTCATGAATTTTGGGAGAAGCTACTATACAATGTCAATCTTTTTGGTGGGTTTGCCCATTGTCATTTTTCATTGGATTGCCACCTTTCTTTGTTACATATATTCCTAGACAAATCTTAATCCCAATACAAATTTATTGTTAGAACCATGTATTTTGATGTCATGTTTTTGGACTTCTCCTGTGCTACAGAGAATCTCAAAGTATATGATAAACTAGACATTAGCCTTTCTTCTTTCTTTCTCTTGTTACTGTTATCTCACAGGTTTTGTTTTTCTCTCTTGTGCTTAACATCCATATGTGTTCTAAATTTGAATTATGAAGTGATAAAATACAGATAAAATATTTGTTTCTATCTTTATATGCGATTTTTTGGGGGATGGACAATTGACAATGTGATGTAGATTTTAATTTCAGATTAGGAATACTAGCATTCTAACACACACTCGATACTGTAGCTGCTTGTTAGAATGACAATTTTAATGGATAATTCTTTCCTGTTACCTTTTCTGACTTTAGGGCTGTGGCCAGACCTATGCCGTTTCTCTTTTTTTTCCCTTCAGTTGTAGTTTTCAGATCCTCCAAAACACTATGGGCATGTATGTACAATCTCCACTTCTGACCATTTAGAAAAGTGTAAAGAATTAGAAGCCAGAAGAGTAATTTGAAGATTTGCATGCAAACTAGTGTATTTCTCTGCTTGCTTTTGGCACAGGTTGTTTCATTTGGGTGTAGCAGAACCATGAATGATATAATTCTATTACTGAAGATATTCTTTAGGGCCAAAAAACCCACCCCAAAATGGCTTCTACTCATTTTCTTTTACAGTCCAGGACACAAGGGAAATAAGTGATGTCAGTTTGAATGAGGAAATAAAAATATGTCCACTTGGAATTAAATCTGGCAAGGAATGTCAAAGACAACAAGAACAGCTTCTCCAAATACATTAGCAGCAAAAGGAAGACTAGGGAAAATGTGGGCCTGCTGTTGAATGAGGTGGGTGCCCTGGTGATGGAGGATACAAAGGCGGCGGCAATACTGAATGCCTGCTTTGCTTCAGTCTTTATGCCTAAGACAGGCCCTCAGGAATCCCAGATCCTGGAAGTGAGAGAAGAAACCTGGAGAAAGGAAGACTTTCCCTTGGTTGAGGAGGATTGGGTTAGAGATCATTTAAACAAACAGGACACCCACAAATCCATGGGCCCCGATGGGATGCACCCACGAGTACTGAGGGAGCTGGCAGATGTTATTGCTAAGCCACTCTCCATGATCTTTGAAAGGTCATGGAGAACAGGAGAGGTGCCTGAGGACTGGAGGAAAGCCAATGTCACTCCAGTCTTCAAAAGGGCAAGAAGGAGGATCCAGGGAACTACAGGTCAGTTAGCCTCACCTCTGTCCCTGGAAAAGTGATTGAGCAGCTCATTCTGGATGTCATCTCTAAGCATGTGGAGGAAAAGGTTATCAGGAGTAGTCAACATGGATTCACCAAGGGGAAATCATGCTTGAACAATCTGATAGCCTTCTACGATGGCATGACTGGCTGGGTAGATGAGGAGAGAGCAGTGGACATTGTCTGCCTTGACTTCAGCAAGGCTTTTGACACTGTCTCCCATAACATCCTCATAGATAAGGTCAGGAAGCGTGGGCTAGATGAGTGGACAGTGAGGTGGATTGAGAACCAGCTGAATGGCAAAGCTCAGAGGGTTGTGATCAGCAGTGCAGAGTCTAGGTGGAGTGGTGTTCCCCAGGGCTCAGTTCTGTGTCTGATCTTTTTCAATTTATTCATCAACGACCTGGATGA
>NW_009599665.1:0-25456 GCF_000690535.1 Cariama cristata | reverse complement strand
CGTCCCCGCGGGGCTGGGTGCCCCCGTGGGCTCGTACCGAGGCTTTGCCGGGCCCAGCGGCCCCGGGTTGGAGCTGTGCGGTGGGAAAGAGCGAGCTTGGAAGGAGGAAAGCAGAGAGAGCCCATGGAGAAAGGCCTTCGGGGGGGTGAGGGGATGGGATGGGATGGGATGGGGGCAGCCTGGGGAAGGGGAACTGAAGGGAAAGGAAGGTGCCGTGGGGTATTTTTCTATTCCCAGGAGGAAAAGTTTTCAGCCCGACATGCCTGGCATTTGCTGATCAGGGCAATGATGCAAGGTGGACCAAATCAAAAATAGCTTGGAGAAAAAGTGGATCTAGTTGCTGCAAGGGGGGAGAAATCCCAGGTTTTCAGGGATATTTAAAACTACAGAGGGAAAAGCAAAATGCAAGTCTCAAAGTGCCTGAGGAAGCTGAGCTGCCGGTGGGTAAGACTCCAACTTTTGATTCCTTGGCATGAGTTAAAGTCTGGCCTTGAAGATGCTCCTGGTCATCTTTGTGATGCTTTCTTGATTTCTCTGGGCAAGCTACTCCTGCTCTGGCAGCTGTCATTAACTACCCAGAAGAAATAATTGTAACTTTTTCAGTTGCTTAATTGCTTTCTTATGCGTGGTGCCTAGCTATGGGAATGTGTGGTGAAGATCCCCCTTTGCGCTGCCCCTCCCCTGAGCAGAACTGGAGGATCTGCCGTGGGTGTTCTTGTCCCGTGACCAAAACCAGGGAAAGTTCTGGGCCGAAGAGAAACATTCTTCCTCAAACTCAGATATGATGTTTCATGTTCGTGCTATTTTACCCTTCTGTTTAATCCTTTTCTATATTAATATTTATCAACATAACATTTTTCATCTTTTAAACAATGCCAAAGCTTTGCCTTTTAAAAAAAAAAAAAAGTAGAATAAAATTTTTTAAAGCTTGGCCGTTTTTCAGCTCCTTCTTTCTTCCTTCTCTGCCTGTTTTGGCCCAAATTGCACTCTGATTTTAATGAAATACGTTATTCTGTAGGAACAGCAGCTAAACACACCTAGCTCTAACGCTGTCAGCCTCCTGAAACGGAGAGCTGCAAGGTCTTCCTCATACCAGGAGATGGACACAGGGAGGTGAAGCCGCTTCTCCTTCACAGGGATGAGCTCGGAAACCCAAGTGCTCTGCAGTCGCTTTTGCGGTGAGGTATCTCCCTCTCCCCGCATCCCTGCTCTCTTGCTGGGGCTCAGCGGGGCTGGATGCCCCTGTCCTGCTCATCGCACCGACCCTTCGCAGCTGCCTGCCTTTGGGTCCCTTCCTCTGACTTTTGGAGAAGTGCAGCACCCTCCTGGGTGCCTCCAGGAATCGCCGGGGCACTCCTGGCCCTTGGCCCCCCAGCAGAGGTCTGGGCAAGCCTAGGAGGGAGCCGAAGTTCCCTGGGCTCTGATGCTTTGTTTGGATAAACCGTTTGGCTTTCAGCGGGAGAGAGTGGGGAGTTGGGTCCTCTGCGGCTGTGGGGTCTCTGTGGATGGTGTGAGCGGGTTTGTGATGGTCCGGTGGTCTGCCTGCACAGGAGGAGGTTGGGATGTGAGTTGGGACAATTTGTGAAGGCATCTGGAAAAGGAGGCAGGTGCTTCTGCACATCCCACGAGTCTATCTTGAGAGAGGTTTTTTTCACCTGTGGAAAGTTTGCAGGGAGCAAACTGTCCCTTGGAAAACCAAGGTGTCTTGAAGGCTTAACTCGCACATCCCTGCTCCCAAACCCTGTGCAAGCCAGTGGCAGTGGCTGTTCCTTTAGAAGCATCTCCTGTCCCGGCTCCAGGAGCATTGTGTCCCATCAGGTGCAGTATAGGATGCAGTGAATTTTTAAAGCCAATGCTGGACTCCTTTCAAGTACTGTCTCCTCTTGAGACACTGCAGTTCATGTTTTTCTTAAGTATACACGAATATCGCAAAGCCTGACAGTGGTTTATGTTGGCGGATTCCCGCTGCCATCATGTATCTATCTTGTGTAAGTCGGATGATGTGAATCAGTTCTTTGGGTTTTTCATGTTCTTATTTGGTAAACTTAGGTTCATGTTTTGGGAAATTCACCCCAGTGCTCTAGCACGGTCTGTGGGTATAAATCTACTTTGAATTAACGCTTATTGCCAACATTTTTCAGGCTAGATATTGAATGAAAGAGGTTTTTAGTTAACATAAACGAGAGTCAATTTATGATGACAAAATATTGCCAGATGTGTCAGGGAAAAGACAATCTGCTGAAATGTTTGGCTAAAGTCAAGTTAAAACCTAGAATGTTATTCTCTGTTTGGTGGATTCCCAAAGCCCTGCTCCAGCCGGGTAGGGAGACCGCTCGTCACCAGCCGCCTTTGCCAGCTCACGACTGTGTTTTGGGAGAAGGATGGAGATGCATGTTTTCAAACAGCCTTCAGCAGTGAGTGGTAGGTAGGGCCTTCCTGAAACTCAGCTGGTCTGTTTTGATGGTGGTTTTGTTGTTTTGTTTTCTTTTTCTTCTTTAAGATATCCTGAGTGAAAAATGGGGCTATGGATATCTTACTTGAGATGAATCTAAAAGTGCAGAGCCCTAAGCATGATGCTGTACTTAGACTAGTGACTTCCCACTGTTTCCTGATGCAAATGCTGATGGCTGCATCTCGGACGGGCTCTGACAACTGACTAAAAGTGGTTTTCCTGGTTGCTTTCCAATGACTCAAGGACAATGGCTTCTCCTGCTGGGACTTGGTGGAGTTGGACTGGGTAATCGTTATGGGTCCCTTTCAACTTGAGATATTCTATGGCTCTATGATTGCAGCACCCAGGCAGGAGCACCTTCAGGGTCTTCTTCAGCAACCATCAATGGATGGCTTGGCCTTGTGAGCTGAAGGTGCTTAACCTTTGTGGTTAAATTTACTGAGAGGTTTTGCAGCATGAGGGGCTGGAGATCTGAGCTGCTGCTGCTCAGAAACAGCTGGGTCCAGACATCTGTTCCAGAGCATCTGTCTATGGTCCATCCTTGCGTGGCTTGGCCACTGAGCCCGGGAAGGCAGCTCATGCTCTACAACAATGTGTACTAGTACCAACAACCTGTTCACACGTGGGTACTGGACTTCATTATATTTTCAGTCCCAAATAACTTTGGCTAGAATGGGAGCACAGGGAAATGCACAGCAAAGGGTTTCGATGGTCCTTGCTCAAGGAGTTACTCTGTGAGAGCTGTGACAGCCTCATTAGCTGACAGTGTACAACGCCCTTCCCTCGGGCAGCGAGAAGAAGTCAACATACCTGCCTATTTTTTTCTCAGTTCTCTGCCTGAGGCAGTCATGGGGCTGTGTGTGTATGAAGCAGGGAGAGATTTATTTGGTTGGGTAGGATATAACAAGATACCAGTGTTATCCATTGCCCTTCTTGATTGCTAAAGCAACCTACAGCTAAAATCACGATGCCAATACTGGTGTGCCAGGACAGCTGCAGGCAGGTTGCTCCTTTCTGCCCTCACTCCCATTTCCATGCCTTCTGCTGGGGCTGCCAGGGCTCTGTTCCACCATGGGTCATCAGCCCTGCTGCAGTGAGCTGAGTTCAGCATCAGCCTCTCACGGGAAGCTTTCCTTCCTGCGGGGCATGTGTAGGGATGGAGGGTCCAAGAGCTGCTGAGAAATATGCTCAGGGATTAAACAGCAACCTCTGTTCAGGCTGGTACAGTCCTAGCCATATGCATGGTTTCAACCCAGGATATGAAGGGAAAGGAGGAACCTCAAGCAATCAGGTGGAAAAACATGTTTATTGGGATAAAAATTATAAATGTACGTGAAAATACCTTTTCAAAACTCTCAGTGCTTGTGCTATGCTTGCACATCAGAGCCAAATGAGAATTTACTGTCTAAATCGGTGCTGCTCTGAGAGGATCGATAGCACTCAAGCAGATTCATACTTCCAGGACTTGAATTTAAATAGTTAAATCCCCTTCCCTACAGTGCAAGTTTTCTTCCTTGCTTGCCAGCTGTTGGATCTTGTATTACTGTCTGTATGACGTGCACTTATGAAATAAAGACATTCATAAGTAACAGAAGCAATAACTTCTCCTGTGCGGTGACACTGCTACGAGCATGGAGCCGAGCTCCTCGGAAAGGCCTGTGAGTGTCTGCAGGAGGCTGTGTGCTCTCAGCAGCTGCTCAGAGTTTCCAGTTTCCATTCAGAATAATCTAACCCATTTCTTATCCAAACATATACCCAGAAGAGTGATGGTGGAGCTGGACTTTTGTATTATTTCATTTTTTTTTAAGGAGAAGGTGTACTCCCCCTCAGACCCTCATTCAGGGCAACCGCTTTAGACTGAGGTCTGGCCTTTGCGGTGTGTCCCTGTTCAGCGTGGCTGCTTCTGCTGCTCTTAAGGGATTTCTGCGGTGTATTGAAAGATAACTGGGATCAAATCATTGGCAGCTTCTGTTATAGTTTGGGTATTTGTGTGCTGAACCTCTGCACCAGACCAAAAATGAATCGGATAAGGCGGGATGGCATTGGATAAGGAGTTGAGTTCTGCCCCTGGCACTGTGACCCTGGTTTCTGCCAAGCCTCTGCGTGAGGTCCTGAGCCAGCTCTCCCTGAGGTTGGTGTGATGCACTGCGATCCACTTGGACCGTCCTGGGAAGAGAGTTCTGGAACAAAGGCTGGGGGTTAGCTGCCAAAGCACCGGAGAAGTAGTTGCTGTGTAGATCTGGGCACATCAGCATCTCAGCCATGCAGTTAAACTGCAGGATGCTGGAGAAGGGCAGAAAGCTGGCACGGGGCTGGCAGGACTGTCTCCGAGGGGGAGAGATTGTCCTCAAGGCTGTAACAGGCATAACTCAGCAAAGAGCGAGTTACAAACCTGAAAGGTCTGAGTTAGAGGCTTGATTTTTTTTTTTTTTTAAATATAATTTTTTTTCCATGCTCCTTGAACATGGAGATGCCTTGCCAGGAGACAAGTAGTCACAGGGGGATGGCTCTGTGTGGGGCACGGAGCCAGGTCCCTTCGCTGCAGGATGCTGTGGGGAGTGGGCACAGAGAAGAGACTGCTCACCTGTCTGTTGGTTGGAGTGCCTGGTGTGAGCACCGTGGTGTACGGAGTGAGCTGGGCTGAACCGGTGTGGTGTCATCCAAAGGGGTTAGTGTTGTACAGCTCTGGAAATCGCCTGGGTAAGCCCTGTGGCTCTGTGCTCCAAGGAGAAGGTACAGTAGCTCCCCTGGATGCTAGTGAGGTGGTGTGAAAAGAGCAGAGGGCCAGGTTTGGTCACACAAGTGGTGCGGGGCTGCTCATTTCCACGCGGCACTAATCACCCTGCAGCCTTGTCTTCTCTGCCTGGAAAAGGTGTGCTGTGACAGCCAAACCTTTCGGCAGTGCTACAGTCCTCACCACCCTGACCACCATCGAGACAAGGCTGTAGCTGCCTCTCTCCTACCCAGAAGTCATCTGTCCTTGAAACCAAAACATGGAAGTCCCATGGAGATACTGTGGGTGGTGATCTGGGCTGAATCCATCCTGCTGTGACGGCCGTGCACTGGCAGATGCCAAGTGGCCCATGTGCCACTGTGCCCTCTGTAGCAGCTGGTTTCAGCCCAGTCCCAGCTGCAGCGTGGGGCAGGTTGGCAGAGTGTGCACTGGTTGACCACTGGTGCTCATCGCTGCTTCTCTGTGGGGAGAGGAAGGACATTCACTGGACATTATGGGGATCATTGTGGTGGTTTTTTTAACCAACCTGGTATTTTTTGGTTTTGGGTTTTTTTTGTTTTGTTTTTTTTTTAAACCAGGAGTCTGAAAGTGAGTAGAAGTGAGAGTCAAGAGAGCCACTGGATATCAAAATGCTGATGTATCAGATGGAGATGTCCACAGAGTCAAGGCTTCACACCCTGCATTTAAAACAATGTGAACCTTGATATGTTTTCACCCTTCATCTCAAGCAGAGCTGGGTACCTGATGCTGTTTGGCAGTGATGGAGAAAACTGCAGTGGTCTACCTTCTCAAGCTGGAGACCAGACACATCTATGAGGAGTTCAGGAAAGCAGAGCAGGTTTTGATGCCATGCCTGGTCCATGCTGACCACAGGTCAGTGCTGGGACGAGGGGGACCACACAGCCTGTCTCCTGCTCTCCCCCTTGGGCTGGGGCTGCAGGCAGATGACCTAGTGGGATGCTGGAGATAACAACTCCCAAGGGACTTTGCCCATTCCCAGATGGGAGATGTGCACCAGCAAGTTCAGAGCAGAGTGTGGCCCAGGGAAGATGAGCGAAGAAGCCCAGGCTCTGATGGGGAACACGGCTTTTGGATATCACTGTTTGTGGGATTAGTGTGGTCTGACACATGCAGGTGTTTTAAATATTAGAGCTTTTCTAAGGTGGAACAGCACATGGGTGAACCGGAAAATTTTCCTTATTCCCACTGGTGGGAATTGGCCTTTTCCCTCTTCTTGCTCTCTGCCCGGAGCTGGCTCTCTGTGGAGGAGGAGAGTGTGGCAACAGATGGCACGGCTGGGATGGGCTGGAGCCTCTGCCCTCTGTGCCATGGCCCGACGGGCACCACGCTGCCGGGGGCTGAGCGGGGCTGGGGGACGGGGCTGGCTCCTGACCTGCATGGCCACATCGGTCCGGGCTTGGTGTCCGAGCTGCAGATACATAAATTGGGCAAATTTGGTGCAAAGTGGCTGCAGCAAGACTTTGCATTCCTAGCTGAATTACTGCTGCGGGAAGACTTTGTTAGCACCTGAATTTCTGCTTCTGTTTCCATGTGGTGCAGAAGGAGGCTGCCAGCATCAAAGAGCATCTCTGGAAACTTCTGTCTGTGAAAAGCCAGAGCAGGCAAGCAGGCGGGAGCTGCCCGGAGGAGCTGGGAGCAGGAGGGGAGGTGCAGGGCAGAGCTGCAGCTCTGGTCCATGCAGGTAGATCTGCTCAGCTGGGCAGAGGTGAACCCGAGTCCTCTCTTGGTGCTCGGTGCCACCAGGTTTAGCTGCAGCCTCTCCCCGTGCAGCCACTGGGCATTAGCACAGAATCTCAACTGCAAACCCCTTCTTTGCTTTCACCTCTCTGTGGGCTGCAAATTCCCAGCAGAGTGGGTTATGGTCAGCAGGCTGTTTTAACCTAAGTATTCCTTTCTTAATTTTCACTGAAATACTGTAATTTATGTGCTTTGAGGCAGGTCTAGATCCCTTGGTGCATACAAAACCCGTGGAAGAGATCCTCGCTCACCGAGAGCTGTTGAAGCAGGTTGGGGCAGAGCCGCCCAGCATCTGTGCACGGACCCGTGCCTCGCAGCAGACCGGGCAGGTAAACGCTGATTTCACGGTGCTAAGCTCTCAAGACTCAGCAGCTTAGGGCAAAAATCCAGGGATTTCAAAATAATGAGTGTCGGGTGCTTTTGATTGACTTCCTGAGCTGTAGAGCTTCATTTCGGGCTGGAATCCGCTTTGTGGAAGTTGCTGCTCGGACCAGGGCTGAGGTCCCCACTGCGCTGCCCTCGCCTAGGCCAGATCTGGACCCCACAAAGCAGCTGAAATGCTCCCGTTGAGCCAGAGATGCAGGGAAGGAGGGCACGAGCTGTTGCCTGCAGTGTCGTTAGAAAGAAAGCAATTAAACCCTTTGAAATCATCTGCACTCTGGTTATCCGCCTTCGTGATATCCCCAATTACCGGGAAGAACCTGCTTTAAGACAGGCATTGAGGCAGATTGATTCTGCATCGCGTTGGCTCTCCAACACTTCATTCTTTTTTCAGTTTGACCTCAGCAAAGGCATCTTCCCAGGTGACTTTGTGATGCACAGGGGACCAAAACGCGCTCTCATCACAAGACAGACTTCCTTGGCTCATTCACAGCCCCAGCAGTTTGCTGGGTGTAATCTACAGAAAGATGAAAGCCGCTTTATGCTTTCTAATGCATGACCAAGTCAGCTTGCTTCAAACACGACTGATAAAAGGCCCATATGCATTTGTAAATGCCTACATTTTAATTAAAAAGCCACCCCCTCCTTGAAAATTTAGGCAGCTAAAGTGGTATTGTGCTTACCAAAAGAGAATGAATTATTTATATGATGTGCTCTGCTCTTTAAATTACTTGGGTTTAATGTACTGCATAGGCACTCTGTATTGATAACAGCGCTATTTTGCTTCCACTTAATCATCACAATTTTATTTATTTATTTATTAACAAGAACAAAAATACCCAATGCTGGCCTATCTGATACTTTGCTGTGCCGCTGATGGGCTGCATTTCCTCCCAGTCTCATGTTGCAATAATTGTGTTTTTGCTGTAAAGATGCTGTTTCACAGCCCACTGTGGTACTTGGTGCCACGTGTGAACCAGGATGATGGCATTTGTCACCACGGTGGTGCTGACACCCATTTCTGTTTTGCTCTCAGTGCTTTATGGGGACTTGGTTGGTTCCAGTTCATCTACTCATCGTTTTAAGAACTCTGACTCCTCTTGGGTGTTTATTTTTAGGGTAATGTAGGCCCTGCAGTTTTTTGGCTTCTCCTATTTCTCCTAAAGTATCCTGCAGCAGTGGCAGCAGTTCAAGGTGAATTAGAGAAAGTAGCTAGAAGCAGAGGACAAGCTGCAAAACTGATACGTGGAGGTAGCCAGGGGATGCTGGACGACATGGCTGCTCTGGGCTGGTGCACCTCTTCTGCATATTTTGGTTACCAATAATTCTGAGCTGTACTTCCCCGGAACTGAATTTACCAGAACAGAAAACTTTTGGACATCTGAGGAGACTGTGTTCAAGGGGATTGAGTGCCTCAAACAGAGGTGATGCCCTGTGTCCGTGGTTTGCAGCCGTTGCACAGTGGTGTTGCTCCGCACAGAGCTGATGTTGGGTGCAAGGTGAAGAGGTTTGAACAACGGTTATCAAGGGAAGAAGTTAAGAGACAACTGTGGGAGCATCAGCTCCGTTTTTCCTGCAGCGGCTGCAGAGGTCTCCCTCAGGTGCAGCTTTTCCCTTTCCTGGCTCATCTGACCCGTAAATCGTCCTTTTTGTATACAGCTATCTGCCTGCACTTGCTGCACAGCGTGAGCACGCGGTGCTGCCGGGACAGTTCGACCCTGGTTTTGTGGAATCACTGCACAGATTTAATGAGCATTTTTTGCCAGAGGCTTGCCCACAGAAGGGGCAGCGCTGTGCCCACTGAGCTGCCATCTCCCCCAGCTGGGTCACAGATCTAGAAGCCCTGGCTGCCTGTTGAGGGCGATTTGGATCTGATTTTGATACGCAGCAGAAGGTTTTTGATAGAGCTGGATAGAGGCAAACTTTGGGGCTTTGATTCAACTGATTTTTCCTTCCCATCTGCAATTAGACTGCAAAGTTACCAAAGTTATTTCAGATAAGGCCAGTCACTACTTTCTTGTGATAATTTAAAAAATGTTTCATTTCAATTTTGATCCCCTCCATTTTCTCTGTTTCAGCTATCAGTTGTTGGGGGTTTTATATTTGCAATTCAAATCAATTGAGATTCAAGCTGCCCTGTGGCTCAGCAGCCTCCCCATTGGGATGGCTGTGTTGGTGTTAATGGGGTACCACACCTTGTTAGTAATTGCACACCATTCAGGCGCACAGGGATGCTGTGTGCAATCTCCTGACTTCTTTCCCACAGTCTTTTAGTAAGAAAAGGAGTTTTGACTCTTGGGAAGATGCAATGAGCTGCTGTTAATTCTGGAACAGGCAAGACTGTTTAGCAGAAGCAGCTTAGAAAACCAGGAATTGATGGGCTGGAGGAAAGATGTTACTGCAGTACAGCTATTTCTAAGTGCTGAGTCGTGTTTGCTAGATTAATAACAGGTTTTGCTGGTTCAAGGTAAAAGGACATCAGCTGAGAGGAAATGAAACAGAGAGACCTGTGAATGCTGTTGCCTCCGATGGGGATGCTGAGCTTCCAGGCTGGTGTGGCCATGAAAAGACAAGCTGAAAATTGCTGAGTGTGCAAAGTGAGGTGGTTCCAGGGGTGACACTGAAAACCTTAGCTGCTTTCTGAAATACCAAACCTAACTCTGCTCACCGCAATCAAGAAGACTCTGATTGCTGTAAATGGCTGCTGAGGCATGTGTAAGATCAGTGTGCAATTGTAATAGACATGTGAAGTTCTCATAGAAAAATCACAGCTATGTATGGCAGGAAGGGACATGAAGACGTACCCTAATCCATCCTCCTGTACCAAGCCAAGATGAATATGCCTAGACCATTCCTGACAGATGCTTAAGCAACTTTTTCTTGAAAGTCTTAATGATGTCTCCATCCTCCAGTCTCCTTGGGCAATCTACCCCAGGGCTTTATTGTACTTCTGCTTTGAAAGTTTTTCCCAACAGCCGTCCTAATTCTCCCATCCTATTATTTTTTTGTCTGATTCCCAGCAGATGTGAAAAGCAAGTCATTGTTCTCTTCTACAGGAACCTTTTATGAACAGAAAACTGTTACCCTATCTCCGCTCTGCCTTCCGTTTTCATGAGTTAATTGACCCATTTCCCTCCGTCTCTCCTTTGAGGCTGTTTTCTACGTCTCTGGTCGCTCCTGTTGCTGTCCTCTGGGCTCTTGCCAGTTGGGGCTTGTCTTTCTTGATGAACAGTGCCCAAACTTGGATGCAGGACTCCAACTGAGACTTTAGTAGTGGGGAAGGGAAGGTTTACTTTGTGTCTCACATACAGCTTTTCTGTTTATGAATTCCAGCGTGATAGCTGCAAAAAAAAAAAAAGCAAACAATGTCCTGGTGGCCCTTGAGATTTGGGCACGGTGGAGATGAGGACCATATAAGTACATGGACGGATGCATGGATGAGATGCAGGCTTTCACCAGTCAGACAAAAGAGACTGAGCTTGGGGAAGTGGCACCGCGAGGGACAGACTGCTGCTAGCGTATGTGTGAGCCTCAGGTCTGCCCTGGTGAGGACCAGCGGTGGGTGTGGAAGGAGGGGTTCATTCCCATCCCACCAGCATGCACCCTGTAAGCACCTCGCCCATGTCAGAAGCCATGTGGTTGTCCCTCTGGGGACAGACCATGGGGGCTTTGTCATGCTGGGGGCTACCAGCCCCTGTGGGCTTCATGAGCTGACAGGGTCTGAGCCTTCCTGCTGCTAGACTTGGCTTTCAGGACTTGTATCTGTAGGCATATTTATTTAAGCTGTTCTTCTAATTTGCTTTTCGCTTCTGGAAGAAAAATCTTTCTATGAAAAGATGAATTGCACTTTTTTTTTCTCCTCCCCTTCAGCCCAAGTGTTAGGCAGAGGCTGGTGAGTGCTGCAAAGTTGGGCTCCGCAGAGGATGGCGGGGAGGCGTTCGGAGGAGCCCGCAGTGGTGGCTGGAATTCCTGTTGCCATAACAACCCGATGCAGGCCTTAAATATAGAACCGGTTTTACCCCATAGCCCCTCTCCGTCCTTTCTTCTGTAACAGAGGAGCAAACAAGCTTTGATTCCTTCTTACTGCGACCTGTTAGAGTCCGAAAGGTCAGAAATGGGGCCAACTCTACAGCAATGTAAACCCTGGTAAATGTGGTGTGTGAGGTCAAAAGACCCACTGGTAACAGGTTTGGTGGTCCTGCTCCATTCAGAGCTTTGATCTGTGGGCTCCACATACTGGTTTACCTCAGTGAAAATCCTCAGACAGGTTGGTCTGAAAGAAAAAGTCCCCTAGCAAGAGTGGAAAATGTTTAACTGCTGAAGCAACTGCTTCCCTGCTGCAGCTTTGACCATGGTGGGGCGGGAGGGGACCATCGCCGCTTTGGGGCTGGGCAAGGGGTAGAGCTGGGCAGGGTCAGGGACAAACCATGCCAGGGCATCACATTGAGCTTCCTCCGTGCAGGGGCTTGTTGCCATTTTCCAAAGGGAAGCTTCACTGCAGAAACTGCCCTGTTTTTGTGAGCTACCCTATTTTTCCTTCCTTCACAAATGCTGTCCAGAGAACTGTCCTCTCCAGGGTCTTCCTTCCTGCGACCCCCTGCTACTGTCCTGTTCCCGTGAGTGTCAGGAGACTGCAAAGGATCCATGGACATGCACCGCCTGTCGAGCACAGGCTGGCTGCAGCAGGGACAGATCCAATAGCTGGCATGTGGCGTTATTATCTTTGGGGAAGTTAAATACAGCAGATTCCTCAATGCAGACAACACTGAGAAAGGTTTCTATAAGGGCAGCTCAGCACTGCAGCGTGCCATGGGGAGTGGGAGCGAGCAAGCGTGTTGGCCAGCCGCACGCAGTCGGTAGCACTGAGCAGTAAGGGTGCAGCGAGCTCTCCTCCCCAGCACGCTCCTGGTGATGGTTACATGATGAACCCGGCTGAAGTCCCTGAGCTTGGGAGAAAGATCATCGCAGAAAATCCTCCGGGTGCCTTTGACATCTCCAGTGTATGATTACATAGCAATACCATCTGTTAAATTTATGTTCATTCCTCAGCAAACTGTATAGATGCTTTTAGAAATTCATATTTATTGTTTTAATTAAATATTGGGTTTTATACCATAGACCAGGAAGAGTCCCAAATTGTGGGAGTTATTTACTGGTGCAATATAGTGGGAGAGCTCCGAGGATCCTGACTCCACTGTAGTGTTGGTTTCATTCTGATAGAGTACTTAGTGTAATCTCATTCTCCTAGTTCATTAGAAGGATAGTTGGATTGCAAAATCAAGCAACTGATTGATATGAAATGCTAAAATTAAGTTATTCCCATAAAATCTTAATTCCTCTCCCTTGTTAATCTCCAGAGAGGTGCAACCTGCAAATGTCAGATGAGTCCTTTTTTTTTTTTTTCTTCTCCAATAACAATCTCATCCCTTTTGATGTTGTGTAATTTTCCCCTGATCTGGTCATTGAAAATAGCTAACTTTCCTGAAATGACCTTTGATTCCTACTAGAGACTAACAAATGGTGTGGAAAATGCCAACCCGAGCAGTTTTAATTTTGGCAAAGTTACAAGTAACTGAATATGGAATACCTTGAGTGGGTCAAGCAGGTATCTTCCAAATGCAGCAACAGAAGGCAGCTCATCTGAACTGACTGTTTTATCATTTTAGATGTATTTTCCTCCTGTTGACCTCTTCTGAATTGGAGTTGAAAGACATCAAGTCACAAATCCTAGGGTTTAACAAGGAAAGATACTACATTGGGGCTGTCACAGCCAGAAAAGGATGTCAGGGTGCAATATAAATTGAAAATTGAGTAAAACAGCAAGACATTGCCTTCCATCAGCTGGTCATCTTCTTCTACTTCTCTGTATGTTTGTGGAGAATTGTTACTGTGCTGCTTTTTAATCTAACTAATGTATTGACTAGCCCATTCAGATGAAGAGCTAGTAGGAAAAATTGCACTCAAAAAAGACCATTGCTGTACATCGGCTTTTTAGCTGTGAGACTGCAGTTTTGACGCTGAGTGTCTGAGGGTGCTTGGGAGGCTCCAGCATGCTGTACAGTCATTTTGAGTAACTAAACACTAGATATATTCAAAAAGAACTCCTTCCTGGAGGCATATTTCAGGGGAAAACATAACTGTCAGTATCTATAGGATGTAACTTGCAATTAAGTTTGTAGATTCATCCATTTTCTTGCTAATCCTTGGGTAGATAAGAACTAAATATAGCTAATGGACTCATGAGCTCAAGTACACACAACGCTGTGCTTTTCTTTCTACAGAGTGAGCCCCAGGGTCCGGGCAGAGGGTTGATGTTCCTTGACAGCAACATAACGAGTCAGAACTGGAGGGAAGATGCTTTGGAGTGACTCAGCATCACAACTGTATGTATAAAGTGCATTGGTGCAATATTTAGCTGCTGGAAAAAAACTCCTGTTGGAGTTCAGGCTCCCAACCCAAGTGGTGGTGGCCCAGAGGACCTGCACACAGCACAGCTGGGCAGGAGATGCTCAGATGGGTGTTCAAAAGTTTCTGTGATGTTTGTGTTGGTGTTCCCCAAGGGCTGGAGCTGTTGTGCGCAACCTGCCTGGCTCAGAGCTGCTGTGATGCCTTCTCACATCACCAGGAGCTGCTGTCCCATGCAGCTCTCCCTTGTCAGACCAGTTATGTTTGAAGCAGGGAAGAGGAGGAGGAGCAGCAGCTGATTTTGTGACCCTTTATTCCAAACATGGGGAGACCTATTTCTCTCTGAGAGCCAAGCAGGACTTTCCAGTACCTTTGGTAAGCCTGGTGGTACGTAGTACGAAGGCACTGAAGGACTAGGGCTTGCTTTGCCTGTAATTACTGGTGTTTATACGTGTCCTCCTGCAAGGCACTGGCTGGAAAGCACATCTCCTCCCAGGCTGCGGCTTTCCAGCTGCTCAGTGCCAAGACAGCCTCCTGCTCTCTTTTGGAGGTGCTCCTTCAGGGTCTGGAAACACTGCACTTAAACCTGGAAACTGTGAGCAGGCCAAAGGATTGGCTTCTATCTACAAAGTCACCCCCCCTAAAATGTACTTTAGTCCATATTAGGTTTGGAGCATCACATTTCTCTTGATCAAGCAAAAGATTGGGAGATTTGGTCTCAGATTGCACTGCAAAGACTTGTAAAACAAACCACTGAAGTTCCTGGGATGGTTCCCCAGATATTGCTGCTTGTTCTTGTTCCTATCCTAATTTATTTTTTTCCATAGGGAAACCCTTGTTTCAGTCAATTTCTTGCCAAATTGAACTGATCTTTCTTGGTTTACTAAATTAAAATCCAAGAAGATGGATGCTTTAAGAATAGATACTTTGAGAACTGTTGTTCTCATTGTTGATTCTGACTTTACAGCAAGACTACTGGTGCACATCCTCTCTGCACACACATCGTCACAAGATGAAGCCAGGTTCTTTGGTAGGCAAGAAAGAGACACCAAGGGACAGTGTTTCTCATGTCACATGCTCAGCGGTCTGGGACTGCCAGGACGAGTCGTACCTGTGCGATGTTTCTTCAGGTCTTTGCATAGCTGCAGTAGGACGTACCCCTTAACTTGTAGAAGGACCCATCTGTGGGTCCTTTAGAGACCCATCAGTGGCCAACGTCATCTCAGCAGCCATAGAGAAGAGGTGGAGAAGAGCTGCTAGCACCCAGCGCTGGGGAAGCAGAACAGCTGAGCTATCCTCAAGTTCTTGTTACAGAAGTTTCAAGCAAATCTAGTTTTTATTACAGAATAAAATACTTACATTTAGTACCCAGAAGGAACAACGCAAGCTCAAAAATTGTACTTTTTACAATGCATCTTTATTTAATTCCCTTGTATGCAGTGTTCCTGGGAGCTATCAGCTGCTTTAACTGGAAAAGCAGCTACTGGGACCCTGGGCATCGCCCTCAGAGGCTCCATGTTCCCTGCAGCCTCCAGCCCCTGGGATTCACTCAGCCCACATCAGCCTCTGAACTGCTGCCATCCATCTCCCTTCCTCCTTTCCTTTGAAAGCGGGTCTCACGAGAGCAAAGATCAGGGTGGGGAAGGGTTCATGCAGTCATATATGGCACCCCAAAAGTCAATTCACGTTTTACCAGGAGTTTTTCTGCAGAATCATAGAATCATTATGGTTGGAAGAGACCTCAAAGATCATCGAGTCCAACCGTATACCTGATGCCACTATGCCTGCTAAACCCACTAAACCATGTCCTGAAGACAGAAAAGGAGAAAAAACAGCAGAAAGGAGAAAAACACCTGTGCAGGGCAAATAGTTTTGGGCTAGGAATAAATCATACCTGCTTTACAGAGCTTAAGATCTATTGAAATGATACTTGTGTTGCCCTTGGTAATCAGAAGAGCTGAGTTGCTGCTTGGCTTCCCTAAGCCCACCCTGTGCAGCTGTTCCCATATCAAAGGGATTGGTCTGGGCAAGGCAGGCAAAGATTGTCCACACACACGCTGGGCTTGAGGAGGAGGCTTTGATGTGTTGATGAACAGAGGTATTTAATTAACCTCCTCTTGCTATTGATAGAGAATCACCTTCACTTTTTATGTGCAAGAGGAAAAGAGACTGTCTGAAGAGCAGCCATCTGTAAGACAGCCAAACGAGTGTGGGGATAGGCTCGGTTCACTCGCCTCTGGTTTTCCAGCACAAGACTGTGATTGACCTTTGCAAACATGCCAGAAAATAGAGACGGGACGAGGGAATTTAAGAAAACTGGGGAGAACATCTCCACCTGCCTTATATTCCCCCAGCACTCAGGGTGATACAGGAGGTGTGCGGGAGGTGGAGAAACACCCTGCTCCTTCCAGAGTGTGAGCAATGGTCTCCGAGCAGAGACAGTGTGTGCAGAGGACCTGCTCTGCATTGAGACCGAAGGGAAGAGGGAAGGTGGACATGCCCTAGCACCAGCTGCCGGGGAGGAGGAGGTCAGTGCTTCCAGCCGTGGCGATCCCCAAGGCAGAGGTGTGAGTGGGTCACCCCTCAGCAGCCTTGCACAGCCCCGAGGGGCAGTGGCTACCTGGGGCTATGGCTGGGTGCTCTGCCTTGTTCCGCATCCCATCAGGAGCGAGGAGGTAGGTTGAAAATGCGGGCTAAGCTTGAACTTGAAAGGCCATCGACAACAATTATGAAACACTGAAATGGCTGCTTGTTCTTCAAACACGATGGTGGGTGAGAAGTTTGGGAGTTTGCTGGGATTTCCTGGTTTACTGGGGCGTAACTGCTTGAATTCAGGGCCTTTTAAATTTTGCATTATGTTGGCTGGGTTGTGAATATTTAATGTATGGAAAAAGATAAAGGTAGGTAGCTGACAACTCTCTTAAAATAAAAAGCTCTATTATGATAATCCTGAGGAATCTTTGCTATTGTTATTACTTTGGTTACTGGAATGGCAGAACATAAATGCTAGGAGCAGGGAGGGAAACCTCACTGTGCCAGGGACCATGTGAACGGAGGCATTCAGAAGCTTGCAGTCTGAAAGGCAGGGAGGACA
This sequence comes from Cariama cristata, assembly GCF_000690535.1. Lineage (NCBI taxonomy): Eukaryota > Metazoa > Chordata > Aves > Cariamiformes > Cariamidae > Cariama > Cariama cristata. The sequence continues at coordinate 8,632 of NW_009599665.1, read as the reverse complement.
TGGGGACAAGAGTTTGTCCCCAGTTAGCGAAGGCTGTGGCCACATCAAGTCCTCGCATCTCCTCACTGCACTTAAGCCAGTCCTCTGTGGTGTGACTTGCTGGGCTGGGTGCTCCTGCTCCATGGGTGCCACATCCTCCGCAGGGCACCTTGACTGCCGTGCCGCTGCATGGAGCAGGAAGGCTTCCATAGCCTGGGATCGGGCTGCTGCTCTTGAACCTGGGGCCTTTTCTCCCTTCCCCTTCGGACCCTTGCCCTTCGCAGCCAGCAGAGATTGGAAGAGCAGGCGGGTGGCAGAGCCCATGACTGCTGGACCCCAAAGGCACTCGCCACCTGCAAAGCCACTGGAGCTTAGCCAGATGGTGTCTTTTCTTCTGCTTAAAACCAGGTGACAAAAATTTCTGTCTTCCACAGTGGATCTGAGTTCTGCTGAATCCCCCTCCAGAGCTGGCAGGAGCACAGGCAGGGATTTCAAAGGCTTCCCTGCCAGATCCTCTGCCCTTTGCATGGAAAAAGCCTAATGTGCTTTACAGAAAAGCTGCGTTGCTACTGCTTTTTGCAGAAAATAAAGCATTCACCAGAGCTCTTAATTCTGTGTTATCGTGAGGAGTTTGGAGAGCAAAATGCATTTTAGAGCACTCCAATGCTAGGAGTTCAGAGATGATAGAGATTTCTAAGCCATTGACCTTTCTAGATGTTCAGTCACGCTGGAAAATGAGTCTCAATGGGACAGGGATGGTTGGGTCAGATGTTGGGGTAAAGATTTTGCTGCAAGGCAGCTGGGAATTTTGGTGCCCAAATCTAAAGCAGTCAGGGGCAGCGGGTGGATTTGAGCCTATTTGTGCTGAAGGACTTGAGCGGGGGTCTCTGCTCTCCGGACAAGTGCTCATTGCTGGGGTATTTCTAAAAAATTAAAAATCTGCTTTCCTCCCACCTTTTCCAGCTGCACCTTTGAAAACAAAGTGACCAGTAAGCAATGCACGGAAAGATGCAGCACGCAAAACTGCCTTCAGGAGAAGGTCTTTGGCTGCAAATCCCAAGGGGAAGGAGAAATGTCCCTGGCTCCCTCAGAGAGGGGCCATACAAGCATCTAAAAAATGTGATAGTAAGATGTCTCCATCCTCTGATTTGCCTCCTGGTCAGCTCTAGATAACTCCTTGCTCCATTGCTGGCTCTTTCCAATCCTGCTCTACTGCTCTGTGCTCCCCATGGATGCTGTGCAATAGCCTGATGTCAAAATCCTGACCTGCAGCACCCTCCAAGCTGGGCACTCTCGCAACACCCGCTCTGCTCTCAGCATCCTCTGCTTCTGCTGAGATCAAGGAAGTAGAGCTGCATTTTTCAGTAGGTTATTGCGGTGTTTTCAGTTGGTACAATTACATCTAATTTGTTCTTTTTGGTTAGCTGATGCTAGGTATTATTCCCCTGCAGAACTCATGTGTACCGCAAAAAGGGCATGTTTAGAAGAGCTCATTAAAATTCATGGGGAATAGTGCTGTCCCATGTGAAGAAGTTTAATCCGAGACAGCCTCCAAGAATGGCTTATTGCAGCCTTCTGCATCACCCACAAACACTTCGGGAAAAAACAGGGAAGGAGAACAGAGTGTTAGATAAGCTGCTTTAAAATGATCTTCATAATCCTGCAAATTGAAATGTATTTTATTAAAGACAAGTTACGGATGCAAAACAACCCAAGAAAGGCTGGAAGTGACCCTTCCCAGAGACAGTTTGTGCTATTCCTGCAGCCGTGACTGGATGTCACTGAAATCAAACTTCTCCCCTCTCCAAGGAGCCAGTGCACCAGTGGCACAACATGCCCAGCCTTTCCTCCAGGCCCTGCCCCCAGGGCAGCTAGACCCCCTTAGTACTAGAAATAACATGAAGTAGATGCTTGAAATTAGATTTGAAACCCCCTCCCCATGTCACTTCGCAGCCACTGGCCTGAGGCTTCCTGACCCCAAAGCAGCTCCACCTTTTACTGTTGTTGAATGGCACAAAGGAGGGGAGAAGGAAGAGGTGCATCTACTCAAGGCTTAGGGCAACTGAGATCAAGGAATGGCCAAGAAGGGTTGGGTTCGTGCAAGTTTTTCAAATCCTGCTTATTTTCTGCCAGTTCCTCATAAAAGATGAACAACAAAAAGCTTGAACTCTCAGGTACTCCCATCAGCCGTATTCTCACCGAGACGTGCAGCTCTTGTAAAAGCTTCTGCCACTGATGGCAGGAGCCTCTGACAAACGTGCTCCCTCCCCGTTAGCTGCAGTAACAGGCACAAGGCAAGCAATCTTGGCAGGAATCACTAAGGGATATCTCTTAAGATTTAAAGTACATTTAGCTGCTCATTCATCCCCCACCCCATGCAGCTTTTGGCAGGTCGCTTTAATCCTTCTCAGTCTCAATTTCTCTCAGTCTGAAATGGGATATTATGGTACTTTCCTGCCAGGAGCCATCTGAAATTGTTCTCTGACTGCAGAGTCCTTTTAGGATCCGCATATGCAAGAGCAGAGCAATTCTTACTCTTATTATCCTGAGAAAACTCGCCATGCTTCAGGACATTCAAGTGATGGCATTTTTCCAGCATTAGACGCCAAAGTAGATTTTATCTGTTGGACGAGTTAGGTGTTTGCTTTGCCTCTAAGGCTGAGCCATCAGCCTGTGTTTGTTAAAGAGGAGCTGGGCAAGATATGGGCCAGGGATGGAAACTGGGTAGCTGTGGGGCAGCAGTCAGTCCTAGCAGGAACGTGTTCAGGCCACAGCTACCTTGTTGTCACCTCCCCACATCAAGGAACTGTGTCCCCACACTCAGATGGAATCTGTTTAGGGAGGGGACCTGACTTTTCCTCCCCTGCTGCGAGGATGCTGTGAGCAGCCGTGTTCTGGAGTGCCCTTCCGAGCCCCGGCTCCTTTGCAACATCACTTGTGTTTGCTTCGTCCGCACGGGGAAGATGCTGCCAGGGACTGGAACGGGGGAGCTCTTTAGGAGCCCCAACTGCTAGCTATACTGCTTGGAGTCTTGTTGCCAAAAGCCTTTCCTGAAACAGGCGAGCTGGCATATTCTCTGTTAGGGGAAGGTGGACTCATCACTCCTCCTGCTGCTCTTTCTCAGCACTCCTGCCCTCCGTAGCAGGCGAGGGCTCCCCACCGCCTGTTGCGACACGTTTCAAGCAGGCTCATTCTCCAAATGCTGGTTAAAGCAGTCAGGCTTCCTCTAACCCAGGGAGAGAAACAGCACCCACTGCCTCTGAATCACAGAGACTTGTGTGTAATGCACTGGGCCGGTGGCAAACATGGCAGGGTTAATGACATTTATCTCGTTCCCGTTACGTTCCTATTTATGTCTTCTCTTCAGAGCTGAGGCTTCAGCTTGCTGCCTGCATCAGCAGCTGCCCCACCACATCTGCAGGCCCTTACCTGGCTGTCCAAGGGGTTTTCCCCACATGCAAGCTCTCCCCACAGCTGGGATTCCTCTGCCTCCCCCAGCTGCCAGAGGAATCCCAGCCGTGGGGAGAGCTTAAGGAGGGCAGGCAGAGCCTCCTGCCCATGAATTCCTGGGAATGATATGGCATCTAGGTCTTAGACCCTGGCTCTTCCAAAAGACTTCCCAGTCTCCCTGCAGTCAGCATGGGGCTGGTGTGCCACAGTCCCCCAAAGGAGTGTGAACGGCTGCAGGGCCGTTTGCAGTCCACAGCAGCTGGATAAAAATCTGGATGGATGGGTACTTGGTCATCCCTGTGAGAGGGAGGTCACATCTCCATCGCTGCAAAGACTGGCTGACCCCTCTAGCTCTGCTGCCCTCCCTCCTGACTGATGGTGAGGTGACTAATGCGAGCCTCCAGCCCTTCAGGGGCTAATAAATCTGCAGTTGCTGAATAGCATAGCAAGTCCAATTGCTTTACAGAGCTTGATGCTTAAAGCTAAGTGTTAGAGAACATATTATAGGTGGCTGTTTTTCTCTCAGTGCCAGCCCTGCCTGAACAGCACAAGCCAGGAGGATGAAACATCCCCCCGGCCCCTCCATGGGGTGCAGGGGCTGGTGGAGTCCCACTACCACCGGTCCCTCCTGGGTAGGTCAGGGTCTTGGAGCCCCAAGGATTTGGCCTATAGTGTTGATAGGTAGGAGAAAATCAACTTCTCAGGTCATTTTGCAAATTCCCTAGCAGGTAGGTGACACGGACAAATAGGCCCATTGGGGGCTTCTTATTCCCCAACCAGCAGAAAAGTTTGTGTCTTTTTCCTCCCTGAAGCAATTGCATTTGGTCTCAAACCTGATGCGACCAAGACGGACGCAGCCAGGAGGTGATGTTTTGCATACACAGCCACCTCAGGGAGCAGGCTGGTGCTTCCACAGCTTTCAGTCAGTCCCCGAGGCTCATCCTCATCAAGATGAGAGGAAAGGTGGGTCTGACAGAGCCATCCTTGGGAAGAAGAGCTGCAGGGTGTGTGCTTGTGGTCAGTGAGCGCAGGGAAGGGACTGAATAGATGTGCGGGAGGAAATGCACATCCTGGGAAAGGCAGAAAGCTGGAGCCGAGGGGAATGGCTCTGGACGTGCTTTGTGGGAATCTGAACCAGAAGCTTCTCTGATAACCAATTTGCACTGGCATGTTTCCTGCCCTCTTCCCAAAGGCCAAAGGAGCCCAAGGCTGCCTAAGCACCGAGAGCCGTTCGCAGAGCGGTGCCAGGCGAGCAGTGAAGCAGCTCTGGTCTGCTCCTTATTGAGGCGGCAGGGGGGAGGGAAGCCTGTCTGCAAGGGGGGGACTTTGGGCACACCTGGGACTTCAAAATGCATCTGAAAAGTTTAGGTAAGCTGAAAACTTCAACTCTTTACAGGACAGGGTCCCCCTGTGGCTACTGTCCTCCCAAACACGAAAGAGGGCTGCCTTCACATGTCTTTTCCATATCTGAGACAGTCTTCAGAGACGGCCCTCTGCCAAGGGGCATTTGCTCTCTGGTTCCTGGTCCCTGCTGAGACCTCTCTGCTCTTCCTCCTTCCATCTCCCACTTTTGCAGATACCCAGTCCAGCAGCTCAGCCGTCCCAGATCCTTTGGAGCTTCTCTGAAGACTCAGAGAGCGTGGCAGAGGTCAGGCCCCACCTTCTGGACCAAAGAGCTGTTATGGACTTATAAATACACATAAACAGTTTGGGAAAGGCTTTCTTTCACCATGGTCAGAGGGGGAGATGGTGGAAGGCAGGAGTGAACGGTGGAGCATGCTGGCGGCCAGGCCAGTGGCCAGGAAAGCCGTGGCTACCAAGGCTTCCCCTTGCACGCAGAGTCTGCTCCCCTGCGGCAGCGTAGCTTGGGGGGAGAGGGCTTTCAGCAAGGGAGAATGTGATGATGGAGCCCAGCTGCTGCTGACGTCGCTGTCCAAGATCTGCCTGGGTTTTTTGAGGAGAGCCTTGTCTCTTTAAGGTTCATTTTTGGATTGTATTTTGCTGTCTGCTTCCAGTATTTTTCCCTGGTATTCCAGTATTTCCATACTCCTGGGCTCTCGGTAGCACAAGCCACTCCGCGCTATGAATCTCAGTTCCTTTTGCACTTTTCAACACTTGTTACAGATCTCTGCCAAGAAACCTGATAATTTTTTTTCCCATTTAAGGGAAAGGATTTCGGACTATAAAAGAAAATCTCCATTGTACCTAAAGTGTTTCTAGCTGGAAAGAAAATCCCTGGAAACTAAGAGAATCCTTAAAGGGACATAATAGAAGACAGATTATTGTGTATGACTGTCTTTCCCACTCCCGAGGACAAGTACAAGGCCCTTGGGCTGCAAGAACAATATGGGTTATTGTTACATCTTATAGCACATTTTAGACTGTGAAACCCAGCATCCCCTCAGCATCAGGAACCAGCCAAAACTCGTGGGCCACCAAAGCTGCTTCGCCTGTCTCTGCTGGAAACCCATTGTTCTACATACCATTGCTGTGATGGGGCTGAGCGCTTGTTTATGGGTGGGTAGCCTTCCTGCTCTCACAGCCCTTTGTTTTTCTGTGCCCAGTAAAATGATGTAAATCAGCCCCCCCTCTGGCTCTGCAGAATGGACAGGAAGATGCCAGACTGTTGTATAGGCGTGGGTGGTTGTGAAGATGTGATACTTTTCCTTATGCAGGCAGAGGAGTCACTGCAGATCAGCAGAGGGATATTTCCACATTTAGGCTCAGCCTATTTCCCTGTCGTGTTGTAGCTCAACAAACACGGTCTTACAGACCTTTTGTGCCTGGCAGGTGAAATCCAGATATCTATATACCACCGACTGTGAGCTCAGGAGAACATATATTTGCTGTGCTCTGCATATTTCCTCTAAAATACTTGAGGTTTAAGGTGTTTCCTTGTCAATAACTGCTGTAATACCTGGAAAGGAACAGGGTTTGCCACGGACTGCATTCCAGCATTTGGCTGGCTCTGTAGGCTGTGGAAATAACAAACCATAAATTAAGTTTGCTGAAGCTCAGGGTACAAAAACATCAGTTGAAAGGTATATTCAGGACTGGCTTAGATAACCTTGGGGAAGAGCGAGCAGGCTGCACATTTCTGCATCCTCAGGCCTGCACTGCCCCTTGCTGACAAACTCTCCATCGTGGGACAAGAAATGCTGCAGGGAACAGATGTCCTGGGGGCGGAAACATCCTCTCCTCTTCCCAGACTCCTGGATCACCCCAGGCACAGCCAGCTGGAAGGTCTGCCCTGGGCAGGGTGCCCTCCTGTAGCTTCTACCTGAGACTCCAGTATCATTTTTCAGCGCTGGCAAGAAGGGGTACGTGGAAGGGTGAGCAGGCAGCAGTGGAGGAGTCTGTGCTTCCATGCTGCCCCTTCATGTGTCCCCATCCACGGCTGGTTCTCCGGCCTCTTGGCATTGGCAAGGTACCAAGAGCGATACACGAAGATAGAAATGCCTTGCTATTAAACCCAAGTTGTCTCTCTCTCAGTGATTCAACTGCATTGAACCTGATGCATCTCTCTGCATTAGACTACTTGTCATCGTCCTTCCCAGCAGCCTCTTCCCACGAAGAGCAGCCTGCATTTGTCACGAGGGGAGATCATGCGCCCTGGATGCCCGTGCTAACAAACAAACAACTCGCTCTCCTACAGCACCTGCCAGCTGGAAGTTTCAAAGCACTTTGTGATCATTAATAGATTTATCTTCCTAGCCCTGATCAGGGGTTTTCATCTCTGTTATAAGATGAGTAAAGTAGGGTCTGGAGGTGGAATGATCAGGAAGTAAGAGGAGAACTGAAGTGCACTAGACACTGCTTGTGGGTTTTCATGGGGTAGAGGAATCTGCTTCAGTGGAGGGGCACTGGGCTGGGATTAAGCTGATCAACAGGTTTTATTCCCAATTTTTCCTTCCTCTTGGGTGATCTTGCTTTTCTATATCTTGATTTCCTTATCTGCAAAAGGAAGGTAGCGACCTACTTCTCCTTGTAAAAAAAAAATCTGAAATATACAGATGATATACAGTTCTGGGAGGTACTGGAGAAAAACAAACACCATTCGGGATTTCAGAAAGCTATCTCTAAGGAAGATGTTGACTTTCAAACACCAAATATAATAGCATAACATTGACATTGTGTACACTGGGCAATGGGAGCCAGACGGGGGCTAGGGAGAGAAGCACAGAAAGTGGGGAAAAGCAGCACTGAGAGTCTTTTTTCCATAGTTAATCCATAAAATCAGACACTGGGCTCCTATTTTAGAAACATTGTAGCAGGAATTGTCACTAGAGTCCAAGAGCCATGGTGAATCAATGCAAGAGGAGAAGGGGCTAACGAGCATTGCTGTGTACCTCTGGTTCACCAGCCTAAGCAGGTGAACTGCATTAAGTGATGATAATGAATGTACCCATTAAATGGTGCTAATGGAGCTCTAGGCTCCTGGTGAGGTCCATTCCCCCTGCTGGGAGTGAAGGCAAGAAGGACAGAACCTTAGAGGGATACTTTGAATGCTGTGCTGTTGCCTGGAAGGTCCCCCTTTTCTCTGTTTCTGCTGTGTTTTCAGGTTAGTAAATGCTCCTTTTTGTTACGTTTATAGTCCTAATCAGCAGCAGAGACCCACTGCTATTCCTTCCGTCTATACCTGCAAATTTATGCAACCATCCTGAGAACAGGCCCTTTCCCGTGATGAGGGGCTGCCGGGGTGAGGACGAGGGCCCAGTTCACCCCTCGCACACAGAGGGATGTGCAGCCTCACCGAGCTCAGCAGCTCCTGCCCCGGCAAACGGGGCTTGGGAAGCAACGGGGGCCCCGCTGGGTTTATCGGCCCTCTCAGCTCATCGCTTCTCTGCTGGCACCGACCCCTGCGCCTCTCTTCACGGGTGATGCCGCCGGGAGCTGGAGGGTGGTGGGAATAGCCCCATGCCCCTAAGGAGGGGTGCTGCGGCTCTCCCCCCGGCTCTAGGTCTGGGCCAGGCGCCTCCCGGGCAGGAAAGCGTTAACGGTCCGTGCAGTGCTGCATCCCGGCTCACGGTGGAGCTGCCTTCCTCTCTTCCACCCCCAACTTCCAATTCGCTCCAAACAACTCCGGGACAGAATTGCAGCGAAAAGCTGGAGGTTCAGACTGGACTTGTTGATCTCCGTTCCGAGGCAGCAGAAGGAAGTACCGGAGCTTTCCTTTGTGTCTGCACGGAGAGAGGGCTGGAGG
>NW_009599664.1:72854-112171 GCF_000690535.1 Cariama cristata | reverse complement strand
GTAAAGGGGGGAGATTCTCTTTGGTCCTCGAGATGTATGCATCTTGAGTTCACCTTTTCCCTAACCTCATTTTTCTTCAGTAGAGGAGTGTGTAAGTGCTGCTCTCACAGCACAGAGCATGCAACTAAATTTATTTACGTTTGAGGAGAAATGTAGAAAAATTAGAGGAAAAGGGTTTGATTTCTAACTTCTGTGAGTGAACGTTTTCTATTTGTCAGTAGAAAGGAGCTCTCTGGTTTTGTTAGCTTATCCTTTTCAGAAAGGACTGCAGTTTCAATTTTGGCTTACAAACCTAGAGCTTCTTTCTTGCAAATTGTCAGCATTTTGCAAACAGAAGGGTTGAAACATGTTTTGATAGGGTATTGTCTAAAATATCACGTGTTGAATTTTTAAGCAAAGCATGATATCCACCTCTAAGTGACTATTAACATTAGAATTGGGCTCATCAAAGCAGTTGCTTTGTTTTAGGTGGGCAGTGCTGTTCACAGGAAGCTCTTTGGGAGTTGTCTCCTGTGCACGTCTGATGGTCACACAAGAACTAGTCTCAGAAGCTTTTTTTTAAGGAAACCAATTAGGTGTTTTTCAAGATAACAGTTTTTTGTAGTGATAACGAGGGCTATTACATCAAGCAGCAGTCTTGACTCAATCATAATTCTACTTACTATGTTGGAATGGTTGTCTGAGAGTAGAGGTTATGATAGACTACAAATGAGTCATCGCTATGAACTGTAAGGAGAGCTCTGCAGAATGATCTGGTTTGAAAACCCATTTTTTTGCTCAGCAGTGGAACAGTTGGGGAGCACTTGGTTTGCAGTAGGGCAGAATTACCACGAGAGGGGGATGCTGGCTTGGGTTTTTAACTTGGCAGCTCTGTCTACTGTTCACCTTTCCTGATGAACAGTTTCCCAAGTTTACAGTTATATTTGCAGCTGAATTAAATATTCAGTGTTTCTCTGAGTAGTTTTCTTCCATGCTGTTAGTAGGCAGTGCTCTTTAGAAAGTAGAGATAAAGTGGAGCTTTTTTCTGTAGATACTTTAGTTAACTGTTTTTGAAAGGCAAATAGAACACCTTTGGTATTAATGCTGTCACTTGTCACAGTCTGCATTAATTATACTCTGAGATGATAAGCATGCATTTAAATTTTTTTTAATTTACACAAAAATTTCTGCAATTAGCCAGCTCAAATGTATATGCTGAAAGCCGATGAAACTATATTCACAAATCATTTTTATAAAGACTGATTTATATTTATGCAAGTTTAAGTTGATAGAGTCTCTGTTGTAAAACAGACGCACTTGCTGCTATATTTCAAATTTGGGTTAGGGGTCAGGCATCCACAACTTGCCTGTAGGTGACATTTATTACTTTAAGGTAAGACACCTTTGTTGGAGTGCACAGCTCTGAAAGGCTTTTGGGTTTGGCTACTCTGTGGCAGAACTTGATGCTGCTGAGGGTCTCTTAGGCTTTATCCATCTTAGAGTTCAGATCATTCAATTTTTCTGATGTTAGTGACCACTTATAGGAAATTTTGGACTTTTACTAGAGGCCCATGGATGAATCCGAGTGGACTGTATTTCTCCTCCATATGACAGTCTTTGTTTTTTCCAACTGTGTAATCTGCAGGGTAATGATTATTCTGATTAAGATACCATGTGACTTCCATGACAGCAGGCCAGTGCATCTCTTTTGATGTTTTTGTTTTGGGCCGCAGATAGAAATCAGTGCAATAGTCTACTTGTTTTTTGTGTTGAAGATTATGATTTCAAACATAGAAAGCAAGACGCTGACTTAAATACAAGTCCAGATTCTCAAGCACAAAATGACAGCCTGCAGAAAAAAGTGCTGCTTGCCAGGATGGGGTTGGTTGCTTAGCAATAAGCTATTTATCTGGAAAGGGACCCAGAAAAGTGATCAGGATGGTTTGAAAACATAATTTGAGTAAAGGAGTTTTTAAAGTCAGCAGTGTTCAACAATTTGGATGTGGAATTTGAAATAACCAAACTCTGCAGAAACTTTGACTTTTTTTAATTATTTTTTTTTTAGTTGAATTTGGCATGGTTATTTAAGGCTTGCCCTCTCCTGCCTTTACTTTTAAGGCAGCCACCCTGCAGACTGTGCCACTGAGCGTGCAAGTCAGTGAGACCCAATAAGCTGATAAACATTGATGATCCTTTAGTAAACCCTGCAGTATTCAGATACAGAGAAATGTAGGGTTTTGTCTGTCACATGGACACTTGTTGAGTTGCTATGTGAAGTATATGTGAAGCTCTTCCAGCTTCCGTTCGTCTTGAACATTGATGCAGTTTGTCATATTGTAATGTCATGTGCCGTCTTGATTATTTCGAGAAGACTTAAGGATCCAAATATGCTACAGACTGTACAGAAGATTTCATAAACAGAGTTAAAGCTTAATGTGAAACTAAGTCCAGAGTGAGATGAGCTAATAAAGGAGAACATTAATGTAAAATATGGGACCATAATACTGAATTCATTGCTTTGCATAGTTAGCTGTACCCTCTTGTGAAAAATACTCTTCAGATTGTCAAGATTTACTCGATGTGGGTTGCAGGTATCTCTACCTTGTATCTGTGTGTCTTTGGTAGCAATGGTTACTGTAGTAGGTGCTTAAGATCATGTGGTAAGTGAGCAACCATGTCACTATACATCTTCTCTCTAAATTATGACTGTTTTCAACCTTGTTAATAGTTCTTATATTTGAGAAAGATTAACCAGCAGTACAGATCTATGTTTCATCTAAATTCTATGTGCTGCACAGAGAGTGCATGGAAAACCAAGCTGGTAAAATCAGCTAAAGCTAAAAATCGGCCAGAAATACAGTTGCAATCGATTTCTCTCTTTCCTTTTGACTTGTGGATACTGTCTTTAGTTCATGATTGACCATTTAAAAAAGGTGTTACTCAGAATGGCACTCCAGCTAGAGCAGAGCCCCATTTTGCGGTTGATTTACTAAATTTGAAATGCCAAGTGCTATTCCATATTCCTTGTTTATTTCCAGGTGGGTTTTCAAGCAACTGTATGACAAAGGACTGGTGTATAGAGGTGTTAAGGTAATGCCTTTCTCAACTGCCTGCAACACCCCGCTGTCAAACTTTGAGTCCCATCAGAATTACAAGGTAAGTTGGTATATGTGTACATTATATGTTGCAATCAGATTTCTCTATTGTCTTCGGTTTGGATTTGGGAAGCTTTAGTGTTTTTTGCTTGGTGGTACATAAGCATATTATTACACTCCAAACTGATAGTAAAAATTTAGGTAAATGAGTTAGTTTTTATTATATTTTGCTGTATTTGTTTGGATTACTTGATCTAAGCTGCCTTCTCCGTTACTACTTACAGATATTTAAAGAACATACTTTGTTTTAGTCTGGTAAATTACTCTCACTTCCTCTCTGGGCTCTCAAGATCAGTATTGCACTGTGTTGTGTTTTTATGGTAAATAGAGCAGAACTGTAGCAGTCGCTATCTGTGCAGATCTGAAAAGGGAAAGGTCCTTGGCAGAGTTGAAATCTTCTGTGAGGGGTTTAATAAGCATTGTCAAGGACTATGTTTGGTTGTAGAGCAGTAGGATAATAGCTCTTCTAAGAATCATTAATTTAGATTGAGAAATTCCAGGAAATGTTTTACCTAATATAATGCATGGTATACTATGTTTTATGAGATGTTCCTTTAAAAATGAATGACTAGATATAGTAGGTGTAGCTTCTCATTTGCTACAAACTTATGTTCACATACATAAAGGCAGAACTTGTGTCTCAGTTTTCCAAATTTCATGTTGGTTTGTTGACAGAGGTTTTCTAGCCTTTCCAATCCCTACCCAGGCCTCAGTGTCCTTATATCGTAAATCTTTTACTTGTGCTAGTTCTCTGCTGTAACAACACAAATTGTACATCTGGTCTTTTTTTACATCTTGCCTAAAAAAGACCAATTTGCTGGCCAAAAATAATGCTTTAGAAACAAATGTTTAAATAGACTTGGAGTACAATGCAGTCCACCGATACTAGAGCTTTCAGTATTGCTGAGGGGTATTTGACTGTACTGAAGAATAAAGGTTTTGTGACTTAAGGAAGTGAGACCTGCAAAGACATCTCGATATTTGTGACTGTCTGACAACTGAAATAATTTGTTTGCTCATACTTATTAACTGACATGTCACATACACTCAGATTAATAAGCTATCTTTAGAACAAAGACTGTTTTGGGGTGGTTTTTGCATATGTGTGTGTGTGCTCCTTTTCCATAGAGCAAAGCTCTTCTCGAGTCTTAATGAAGTATTTAGATGCTATTTCTTGTTCTAGAACTAGTGGGGGCTAGGGGGGGTGCTGCTCTGCCACTTCATGCAAAAATTATCTTTTTTTGTCTACTAGAGGTGGTATTTTGAAGATTGAAGTGTTGAGGGTCTGTAAGCTGACATGATCTATTCTTGGTGAAACCGGTCATATCTGGGTGTAAGGCAGCTGTTATCTTTCTTGCTGTTGAAAGCAGGCTTTGGGTTCTGTTTATTGATCCTGTGAGAATCGCGACACAGATCATGAGAAATAGGACACAAGAAGCATGTTTAGAAGCTGAGTTAGGTGTCTGATGTACACTTCAGTAAACTGTGTCAGCAGCTTGTGTTACATTTAACTGAAGAAGTGTTGTCTTCAGATGAAAGCAGGCATAATTTTGTCAACAGATAAAACATAACACAATGCCATTACTTGGCAGCCTGGATGTTATTTTTTGTTTTTATGGCTTACCAGTTGTTTTTTATCTACCTGGTCAACTTAGTGTTTCAGAAAACGAAGTGAATAGCCTGCAGTGTTGTTTAACAATTGGTGGAGACAGAACTGTAGTGGTAGCTCAATCTTTGCTTGGTAATGAGCATGGCTTGAGAGTTATGTAATATTTATGTTTTACTGTTGACTGCACCAGATGTTCACAGAAATTTCCCTCTGGAGCAGCCCTTAGCTCAGACATAAATAGCTGCCTGTCCCGTGATGCCATTAACTGTTCCATGATGCTGGATGGAAACCAGAGGGCCTTGTGCTAGATATGATGAGGTGATAAGACCTATTCATGTGTTTAGGGTACGCGCACATAGCACCCATTTTTGTTTGGCATTTAAAATTAGTAGTGAAAATTTTGCATTTGCAAGATTAGCCTTGCTTTTTCAATCTGCGTTTCGTAACATGTGAAATGTGAAGTGGCTGAATAGGATTGTACTTGTCTGAAAGAAAAACTTGTTTTCAGGGGATTCTTTTGACTCATTTGAAGGCTAGGTTTTATCAAGTGGCTGACAAAGGTCTCCTTCTCCGAGGTTTGTTTTTTTTTTAACTCTTAAATATTCACATACTCTTGTTTTTAAGTACCCCAAACTATTTTTTCCCTTTTTAACAACAACTTTTTAGTAAGAGATTGCATCTTTTTAAGTGATGGCTATTCTTCCCACTCCCTGACTCTAGAGAAAAAGGTGGGAAAGGGCTTTCTGTAGCAGTGTCTGAGAAACTGCTGATTTTCTTGACAGTTGAGATTGATTATAAACTTTTAAAATGGCATTATAAGAGGTACCTGAGGGAACTGGCACTCAGCTCTCTTTGGTGTTTTGGCAGGTAATTCCCAAAAATCTCACTGCTAATCTGAATTTTTAACCCTGTGGCCTTGTTGGACTGACAATTTGCACTGGTATAATGGAGGAACATTGTGACTGGTGTTCTCTTCAAACTTTCTTATGCTACCACTTCACCTTCTACCACTGCAGTGATGAACTAGGCAGGTTGCAAGATAGGTTTTAACAGATGGCAATAACAGTTACTACTTTTTAGACTTGTATTTTCTCACTAATACATGCAGTAAACCTTTCTTTTCCCACCTCCCCCCTTTTTCTCCCCTTTGACTTTATCTTGTTTTTAAGGATGTTCATGATCCTTCAGTGACTGTGAGCTTCCCACTGGATGAAGATGCAAGTGTTTCTCTTGTTGCTTGGACCACTACTCCTTGGACCTTGCCTAGTAATTTGGCCCTTTGTGTTAATCCAGAATCACAATATGTAAAATTGAGAGGCAAGTATTAACTGAAGGTGACATATAATGAACACTTCTTTCTTCAGACCTTGTGAATATGTACTTATATTTTGTATGTCAGACTGTTTTATGCTAAATTTGTAGCACTTTGCTGGGGTTTGATCAGTGTGATTTTGAAGCGCGAGATTTACCTCCTATGTGGCTGATGATTTCCGATTGCTGTGCTCTTTTTATTTTATATGCATTGTGAGGACTGTTCCCTAAGAAATATTGACGGATGAAATAAAGAACAAGAACAAATGTTTTATCTGTCTTCTTAAAGTCACACTGTATTGGAGAGACAGGGAAGTGTGACTGGGTGTCCCCAGCTGTTTTTCTTCCCCACTTTCTTGGGGCTCAGACTCATGAACAAGTTACTGCTGTATGACAGCTAAATTGCGGTATCTGAATGTCTCTGTACTCTTAACCCATAACAGACCCAAGATGTCACATGCTGGTCTCAACATGACCAAAGCGTGGTTTTTAGCACAAATGTAAGGCAAGGTATATACTGTGGTTTCCAATGTAAGGGTACATTTGACCAAATGTCTTGGCTTACTCATTGACCAGTTGGTTGTGCCTGGCTAAACAAGTTGTACTATAAGGTAATCTCTTTCATGAGAGCACCTGGCATTTAGGAATTGTATGCAACAGACCATGTAGGGTGCCAAAACAATATAGGCTGTTGCTTTTCTCATTACTGCTTTAAGTAGTTTTCCAGAGTTTGCAGTTACTTTTTTTTTTTTCCCCAGTTGGCAATGTTGTATGTTATGATGCATCTTCCTTTTCACTTACGGAAAGAATTTATTTTATCGTTGAAATGCAGTTGTCTTATATCTTCATCTAGAACCCCCTTTTTTATTTTAAATTTAAATAAAATAGTAAGCAGGAATTTGGATGAAAGTACTTCTTGCAGTGCTGTTTTCAGGTTCTCCCAGAATGATCACCTTTTCTGGCTTTTCGGGTTATATTTAAAAAAAAAAAAAGTATATGGGGGAGAAGAGATATTCAAGTTAATGATGGCATTTAATCTGGAGTAAAAAAATGCCAAACGTATAATTTCCAGTTCCAACATAACCACATGAATCTAATGTGTGCCTAAGGTGATGTTAAACATGAAAAGTTGCAGAGGCCCTTACAGTGAACTCCATGTGTTTGGGTTTTCTTTGTTTAAAGAGAGAACTAAATATGTTTCGGTTTTCAAAGGTTTTGACATAAATTTGATCATCTAAAAAAAAGTTGAGTACTTCAGAAACAATACCTCCACCTACCTGAGATGCGGGGTTGTTGGGTTTGGATGTCTTTGGCCTACAGTCTGCTGGTGTGATAGTGACCCGGACTAAGTTGGTGAGGTAGTAGTCTGAATAAAATTTGTCATTGATGTTAAGAGATGAGGGTTGTTGGGGGTAGAAAATGAGGTTTCCTCCTTCATAATGTTTCACTCTGTATTTACTTCCTTTAAAAAGAAATCCGAGCATAAAATTGATTCGAATAGTAAATCTCAGAAAGGCAGCACAATGTGCAATCATTAGCCCTAATGTCAGCTTAATAATATTGATTTTATGTAGTAATTGGCCATCTTCCAGTTGTTTCCCTCTGTTTGTTACATATACTGAAACTTTTCAATTTCTTTTCTTTGGCACAGTGATAATAGACAAGGTAGGGTATTTCTGCCTCTTGAACAAAAAAACACACAGAAAAAATCAGTGGACTGTGTTTCATCCTGAGATTTCTGTTTAAATTTAACTTTTGAATAATGTTCATGAAGTGCCGTATGGGGAAGAAATAGCTAGTGGTTGATCAGCGGGGTTATTCTGGGCAGTTTTGTAGCTGATATGATGCCATCTTGCATAAACTGAAAAATTTCATAATGGTGCAAATGACAGTGTTAAATTGAGATTTATGTAACTTTTTTTTATTTTATATTCTAGATAATGCCACAGGAAAGATTTACATTTTGATGGAATCCAGGCTGATAGCACTGTACAAATCTGACAGTGAATATGAGATACTTGACAGGCAAGTACATAAATTATTACACACTTGTTAACTTCCAGTATTTTTATAGATCAGAAATTAAATGTTTCAAGAAGTTGGATTTTGCAGTTATCTAAAGATGGGTTTCCCTGCATATGTGTATATCTTGCAAAAATCTGTAAAAGAGATTGAAATTTACTAGAGCAAATTGGTCTTGTACATAAAGCTGCAAATAGAATAAAAGTTTCATTGTATTGCAGTGGGGGAAAAAAAAGGTTCCTTAGTCCTTCCTTTTCCTGTGTGTTTTCTAAGAAAGACATTACTTTAATCTAAAAGTCTCAAAAAAACCTGGGGATTGTCCAAATGCTGAACACTTTCTGAACACTGTGTAAATATTTAAAGGGAAATAGGCAAAGTAAAACCACTGTCTTTAGCAAGCAAATACTGCTTCTGTAGGATGATCTGCCTAAGTTATGTAGGTAGTGGCAGTTAATGCTTTCTGAGGACTGCTTATTCACCTTGATTCAGTGGAAAAATGTGAATTATGTGATAAGTTACACTGGATAGGGGATGCAGGTATTAAATTCTGTAGCTCTCAGGCAAAATAGGTAGCTTGGCTTCTCTTAAATCTTCTGTATAAAACATCAACCTGTTAAAGAGGTAAAATACAACAAATACTTATTTGCTCACTTTATTCAATCTTGTGCAGTGGGTAAAATGACCAAACCAACCAACCCAATGCACAAACAAACAAAACCAAACAAAAACCCACACAATGCAAAACCACAATAAAACACAAAAAAAAGACTAGAAAATTTTTTTGAGAATAACCACCCGTCACTGGCATCAGTTATTTTTATTTTTTTTGTACCAAGCAGTTGAAAGCTTTGCATGTAAAAAAAAAGAGGATACATCTTATTTCAGCTAAGCAATTACATGTAGTCATTGAAATAGGGGAATGTAGAGCTGGAATGTTTGCTTAAGATGTTGTCTACTCTGCCTCATATTGTGGCAGTTGAGTAATTCTTATTTTGTATTTCTGCATCGATTTTTCCACGCCCCCCCTGCCCCCCTGATGAATTCTCCTTATCTATCACTTACTCTGTAGCAATTAAAGTTGATACTTGGTTTATAAAGATGATTTTCAGTGCTTTCATTCTTCACTCTTCTTTTAGGCATTGGAACAGGCTCCCCAGGGAGGTGGTGGAGTCACCATCCCTGGAGGTGTTCAAAAAACGTTCAGATGCGGCGCTTCAAGACACGGTTTAGTGGGTTTAGCTGGCATGATGGCATCGGGTATATGTTTGGACTTGATGATCTTTGAGGTCTCTTCA
Organism: Cariama cristata; assembly: GCF_000690535.1. Lineage (NCBI taxonomy): Eukaryota > Metazoa > Chordata > Aves > Cariamiformes > Cariamidae > Cariama > Cariama cristata. The sequence goes on along the minus strand of NW_009599664.1, from coordinate 102,800 downwards.
AACCATAATGATTCTATGATTTTATGATTCAGGGTTGACAGAACTTGTGATCTCCAGAGTTTGGTTTTTTTTTCCTCCCTTCAGAGTCATCACTAAAACCACTGAAGAGTGTCAGTATTATGATAATCTCTGCCAGGATACCACTGAAAGTTTTCTTTCAGTCTGATACTGAATTAACAATAGCTGTTTTTCTCAAAGTGGTTGTGTGTCCGTGTAAACATAGAGTCACTTAGTTAAAATATTTGTCTGTGTCAGAATGATATGTCAAAGTGTCAAAAGTCCTACTAACATTAAGACTTAAATCTATCTGTTTGCTATCTAAGCTAGTTAGTCTGCCTAAAAAGAAGTAATTTGGCTTGGTGTGACTCATTCTTGACAAATTCATATTGTATGTTCCTTAGCACTTCACTTTTTAAAAACTGGTCAGTCACTTAAAGTTGAATCAGCTTGTTATGCTAGTCTGACTGGTTTTTAGGTCCATCAGTACTCCATTTCTTTTTTTGAAGTATAGGTGATGTGTTCCTTTCCAGTCTCTTGAAACCTCTTCAGAGTGTCTAAAAACTAAGCCTTCTACCAAAACTACCCTATTTTCTTAAATATTTTTGAAAGCATTTCCTTTGGACTTAAAAAAAAATAAGCAAGGTAGATGTATTAAACTTGTTGATTTGTTGTCGTTTGGTTCCACATTCTTCTTTTAATGCAATACTACAAATTTAATTTGCGTCTGCTTGCAGTTATTCTCTATCCAGGAATGCACTGAACACTTCAACCTTTTTTGCAGTGATGTTTTCATCAGTACTGTGAAGTTCCTGCTCTTTAAGACAATCATACACAGGTTGTCATTGCTTATATCCCTGGCTAGTTTTATTTCTAATTTCTAAAACCACACACCCTCCAGTCTTTTTTTTTTTTAACCTCTCTGTGCTAGCCATTTTTATTCTCCTTGCAGAGTGGTGTATTTTTCTTCTTTATGTATTAGTGTTACAGTCTTCTCAAGCTGATTTTTTTTTTTTGTCATGCTCCAATTTTTATGTTACGTAATAAATTAGTTCTCACAAATGTGAAATAAGAGGTAGCTGGTAATTGAATGGATCTTTTTAAGTTTTAGATTTAGGAGTATATAAGTTCATGAAAATGAACTTTCCCATTTCTACTATTAACTTTTTTCTTTCTTTAGCTCACTTTTAAGTTCTTAGGCAGTTAGGCCCTTGAGGGAGAAATTCATGACATTTGCTCTATACTAGCTGGCAAGCTAAGGCCAAGGTATGATTTTGTTGAAATTTTTCTGTATCTGAAGTCATCCGAACTTTCTGAGTGAGTACTTTTCACCCTCCCTCAAACCTGACTGTTCTCTACCTTTTCCTTCCAGATGCAAATGGTAGGTTTTTTGTGTGAGAGCAAATGGGAATACTTCTTTATTTCACTGATGAGATGGCTACCATCTTTATCAGAATACTTTCAGCTGCTTTGGCACAAATGGATTGGTCTTGCTATATTACCTCACTTTTGGCCATTGCGTGGCTTGTTTTATTTAGCAGTGGTAGGTATGAAATGATTGATGAGCGTTTTCCTCCCTTTGTGTTACATTTCAATTTCTTTGCATATTAAACATTTCATTTCTTTACACTGTTTTCCACTGTTGTCTCTTTTTTTGACTCTGTTATTGCTATAACTTAGGTCACAAGAATGTAGCACTATATCAATTTTCACCTTGAAGTTTGACTTTGATAAAGTATTTCACATCTCAGAAGAGAAAATTGTGAATGTGATCCAGAACCATTACCTCTCCCTGACTTGCGTTAAATAAGATTTTAACTATTTTAAAAGAAAAAAGCCAGTTCTAGTGCTTCACATCCTGTGTCTGCACATTCCCACATCTGTGTGGCTGAGCACTGGGATGCTTTTCTCTCATCTGATCTCGATTAAGCACCTCGAACATTCCTAAGGCTGTTCGTAATATAAAATATATAAACCATCCTTGAAGCTGTGGCTTAAAATAGAAGTCTCCCCTTTTCCTAGTGGATATTATGTATGCTGAGCTGAGGAGTCATGCTCTTTAACTTGACATTAAATACTGCTTGAGTTCTTTCTGTGCAATGGAACAGCTTTGAAGACTTCCCCACTTTGAAGTAGTCAAGTGTTTTATGGTTTAACCCTTTTTTTGGAAGATGTGGATCAAGAAGAATGTAGGTTTGTGACACATTCAGAGAGCTATCTCGTTTATTAGATGAAGTTGTGTTTTAACTAGACGTTTTCCTGAAATGGACGATTTAAGCAGTTTCAGGAGAGTTCTGAGCAGTGAATCCCAACCTAATCGCTGTCTTTGTCAACTATTGTCAGAAGTCTGAAGAGAGACAGATCTATAGGCTCTATCTCTGTCTGGCATTTCTTGTCTGGCTCACTTGGTTCCTCAGTCAGTCCTGTCTGTATTGGATCTTTCTCCGAGATGCCTGTGGAGAGTTCAGATTCCTCATTTTAGAATAAGGAATGAGGCATCCAATCTTAAATGCTCCAATACCCTGTATCATAATCTTCTGTGCATAGAACTTCTAAGTGGTTTGGATGAGTGCTTATTTAGTTCTATTGAACATGCTGAGCTATAGGGCTTTGTTGTTATGAATATTACATTGTTTTATCCAGAAGCTCGTTGCCCAGCTTTACTGGAAAGAGGTTGTTATTAATGCTTAATTCCTACATTAATTTATAATGATTGCTTGACTGAAAGACCATCAGGTACAAGCGTACGTGTTCACTGTTAGCAGAGAAGCATTAAGACATGTTATGGTTTTTGTCCAAGTCCAAATTGCCGAAGAGGTGTAGAAATGGGAAGCAAACTATTGAGAAAATACTTTTTTTCTTCACCTTATGAAGTCAAAATGTGTTAGGGATGAGGGGACAAAAAGGAAAAAATAGCATTCCTACCAGCTGACTAAGCAATTTTCAAGTTGTTAATTTGTGTTCATGTAAATCCTTCTCCTCAGGTTTCGTGGCATTGCTCTGAAAGGCAAGAAATATAAACCACTCTTTGAATATTTTATTCAGGTAAGACAAACAAGTTTGGTGTTTGATACAAGATACAAAGACAAAAATAAAACCCATTCTCAGTATTCCTTGTTTGTATTATAAAAATCTTGTGTCCTAATAACAAACCCCAGGTTGTATTAAAGTAGTTCAAAATCCTAGTGAAAGTTGAAAATCAGAAAGTTGACTTCTTTCTGTGTTTTTTCCCCTGTAAGTTTTAAATACACCCAGAGTAAGAATTCAGTGATAAATAGTAGTTCAATTTCAGATTGCAGAGAAACTTCCAATGCGCATTAATAAATAGGCAATATTCTCGCAACTTCTCATCTGGTGAGCTTCTGTTGTCTGCCTATTAAGTCCACAGATTTTGTATTTGCAAGAGAATGACTTTGACTGTAGAGAAGTCACAGACACGTAGTGTTTTTCATTCAAGAGTTAAAAGCCTTTACTAAAATAACTACTGATATATGCATGTCCTCCTGTGCAGCATTTAAGCACTGCGTAAGTCTAGCGTAGTTAATAGCACCACAGATGCTAATAGAATATGTAGCAATAAGAGAGGGAGTAAAGAATTTATATATTGAAAAAGACAATTCAGATTAAAAAGGTATTAAATTTTTTAAAGAGTTGAAGTGGATTATGGTACTGCTGGACAAGCACTTGTTAACTCATGTAAGGGATTTGGTCATTTGTGACTCCCATCTGTTCTGAAGCATGTGCTGAAGTCAGCAAAGGTGAGAAAACCTCTGTAGGGAGCAGGACCTGTTATTTCTAGAGAAAGGTCAAACACAGCTGAATCTGAAAAGTGGGACTGTAGGTGTAAAGGTTTGGAATGGATAAATTTTTGGAGACCTATCGTACTTCTAAGGAGCAGATGGGCATCTACTGTGGGGTTTTTTTTTTCTTTTTATGGATGTCTTATCTCAAAATACCTGTCTTCAGAACAAGCCAAACCTAATATTTTTTAACATACTTGGTTCAGCTGTGACTGCGGTATTTTTACTAGTTTTGTATTAAGGAATAGAAAATAGCTCTTTATTTTTCATTATTTACATGCTGAACACACTGAATGTTGTCAGATCTTTTCTTGGCAATTATTTTAGTTTTGGGTTTGGTGTGGGTTTTTTGTTTGTTTGGGTTTTTTTCAGCTTTGGTTTTTTATTTTGTTTTACTTGATACTTACTACCTTCTCATTCCCTGGAGGAAATAAAGAAAATACACGACTATAAGCAAACTCCTTTTTTTAAAATTAGAAGATACAATGGACATGCAGAAATGCAAGGAAGCTTCTGTGTGTAGAATCCCTGTAGCTTTCTTGGCTGTATCCTCACTTACAAGAGAGTATTGATCTGTAGTCTGTTAAGCACAGAACTGTGTGAAGATCTGTGGCTTGAAGAGTAATTGACTATGAGGCCTTCCAGAGAGGTCTTAGATTTAATCACATGTGACACTTTAAGTAAACAGCCTGGCCTTCTTAGCTATGGGAAATACTGTTAGGAATGCTGTATTTGTTGCTTATTTCTGATGCAGTTCTTTACTCTTGTGGGTGTCTAGTGGCTCTTCCATGTTCTTAAGAATTCTGTTTTGCTATATATATATATATGTGTATCATATGTATGTATACATGAAAAACCTATTTTTTGTGTTACAGTGCAAAGATAAGGGTGCCTTTACTGTGGTAGTAGACAGTTACGTGAAGGAGGAGGAAGGCACAGGTGTTATACATCAGGCCCCCTATTTTGGTGCTGTGAGTATGAACTACATATCTAATGTTAATTTTGTTCCAACACACATTACTTGGCTTTCTGGCTACTGGGGAGTGTCAGGGTGACTATGATATTAAACAATCATCCCATTTGTTACTTATAAATGTAAGAAGACAATGTAGCATTGTATTCTAATGAGTTCTTGAACTCACTAGTGCTCTTTGTGTACTAGACTGGAGATTTTAGGTGTCCCTGATTTGGTTATTGTTGTGGTATGTGAACTCACTACTGTCTTCTGAGTGTCATCGATCTTAGCTTTTCTCAAAGTCTAAATTTACAGCTTTGAGAAGAAATGATCTGTTGCACTGATAGTCAGAACTGGTTTTGCTAAGTCATAACTTTGGATGGTAACAGCAGTTCTGCTCAGCACACTGCCCCTCTTCAGTATTTCAATTTCATTACTCGTTCGGCTTTTAGAGAATGAAAAAATGCTTTGATTGCTTTTGTACTGAGACTTTATCCCTCGGTGTGAAAGGATTTTGTTGCATTTCATTCTTTTTTCTGTCTTTATTGTCCTTTCCCTCGGTCTGTTCTTCTGAAGGTTAAGAGGGATAATTTTTCATGGATTTAATAATTTCAGTTTTTAGACACAGGAATTAAATGCACTAGTTTAGACTGATTGTCCTTTTTGTAGTGTCCTGTCTTCAGCTGTTATCCAAAGATGCCCTCAAAAAACTTGCAATAGAGCTGCCAATGCCTAGCAATTAGCAATCCCTGGACCATGAGCTCTGTCATCATTTCCAGAAACTGTTGGTATTATTATTAGGCCTCTTTGTATTCATGTGAAATATCCCATCCTTTTCTTTTTTTTTTCCCTGCATTTTTCTGAAGGGTGTATCCATTGTGTTGGTGTTTCCCTTGTCAAGATGAACATTGATATCAAAAGATGTCCCATCTTAATACAGCTGAGAATAAAGAAAATTAGACTGGGCTGTATGTTATTAGTTAATAAAGAAATTCATGGTGACTGATAAAGTGTCTTGAGGAGTCTAAAGCCTATCAACACTTCTTGCACCTCAGACACTCCCCACTCCCCTATAGCTAAATCTTACAAGGGACTTGAATGAGGGGCAGGGGGACAGACTTGGTTATGAGTCAGGAGCTCTTGCTGTAGGAGATGGAGTAAAGAGAAAGAGCTCTGCAAGAAACTTTCCCTTGATTGCGGTATTGTTTTGTTGTGTATTTGCACGATACAGTTTAGTTGTTGGAAACGGCTTTCTGGAAAGCTTTACTGGCTGGTTAGAGCAAGGATTATCTGCCCTCTTTTTTGTTTGGTTTTGTTATAAGTCCATGGAGATTTGTCTGAACGTGGGGGGTGGGGGGTGGAATCTTCTCTCTCTCTCTCTCCCCCCCCCTCTATCTCTCTGCTCTTCCTGCCAGGAAGTCAGCAATTACCTGTAAAACTTTTTTTTTTAAAGAAATGAGAGCATCAGTTAAGTACATTGCAAAGAAAAAAAATGCATAAAATATTTGTGTGAGGAAAAAGTACACTAGCATGACAAACAAAACTTAGCTAATAAGGAGCAGCTTGACTTTATAATGTATGATGCATAGACCTGAGTCAACTGGCTATGCTACCTTTAGAAGGGAATTGCATAGTATAGGTTGCAGTTAATGCTGCTACCTTTTTCTTTTGGGGTGTATGTGGTTCAGTTTTGACAGCCCACTGATAATTTTTGTCCAGAAAGGCTCACAAAGGGTTCTGGTTTAGGTTCAGGAATTCATCATTGGGCAGTAGGCTCTGTATAGAATAGCAGGTGTTACATGTTTTGGCATTAAATGTTTGCCTTTAGACAAGCTTAGATGAAAGAAGGATGATAACTTATGACTGTAGGCAGGACTGTCTTCCTAGTTCATTGGCTTTTCTGCAACTTCCTCTACTGTTGTGTTGAAGGTGAATAGGAAAAGGGGTAAGTGGAGCAGGAGGCAAGGGTCAGAGGAGAAGAAATAGAGCACAGTCCTTCACAGGAAGCATTGTATCTTGTCTCTATCCCTTCCCCTCCATATAAGTAACTCCCTTTGATAAACGGGGATAGAAAGTAAAGAGTTTTTTTAATCTCACTTACTGATACATATTCTGTATTGCTGATAGCTTAGAAATGTATCCTTCTCCAAGAAAATGTAAAGTAAAAATTTACCTTCATTTAGTTCTAGGATAGATAGTTTCATTGCCTTGTGTAATGCTTTTGCCGAATACAAACTGCCACGCAATATCGGAGCACTCTGTAATTTCAGTTCAAAAGACATCAAAATTAAAGCTCACAGAACAAGACAAACCTGTATTAAAAACTCTCTAAAGTCATTGTACCTCCAGATTAACATGACACTAAAATTCAGCTGCTCAGGCATTTCATCATATGTACAGGTATCTACAGTCAATTTTAAAAGCTTTAGCAACATTTTAATTTGCATACAAGCCCTGTACTTCCAGTGCCTGCTCAGACTGAGGCACAGAAGTTTCATAGATATGTTACTGTTGTGCTTTCTTTTCAGTAAATTGCAGAAGTATACTTGATTTTTGTTAAGAGGTGCTGAAGGTGAATTTTTGACTTCATGTTTTTGTTGTGTTTTGGTTTTTTCTTTAATTGCAGATAGAAAAGCTTTGAGTTCTTATCAATGAGCTGTTTCATAGCCTCTGCTTCATTTATTTTGTGTGTTACAACTTTTATTTTTAGTCTTTTGAGAGATTTAGTCATGGCAAGGGTACAAAAGTGAACACTGACTTCTGTCCTGGAAAGAATTGAAATTTGTCTTAGCTTTCCAGTAGAGCTTAGCATTTGTGGATTTCTGTATGTGCCTGAATATATTCTTGGGTTGTGGTTACTGAAGCAAATCTTCATTACATCAAATGGCAGGTCAGTCTGGAAAGCTTTTACATTCAAGTTCGAGTTCTTCAAAAGAAAGGAACTAACTGTAGAAAAACAACATAGCAAAGCCCTCTATAAATCATTGGCTGCATCAGCGATGCAAATCAAACTGAACCACCTCTTGACCTAGGTCCTGCAGAGTGGAAGGTTTTGTTATGTTTTAGCTAGGTTGTGAGCGTGCCAAGCTTTGTAGTCTTTGCTGGCTGCTTCTTCAAAGCCTTTTACGATTCACTGCCAAATCGGGGTTGACGTTAGTTCTGTCATCTGGCCTACATATTAAACACGGCAGTCTGCTTGCTGTATCTCAGCAATAATAGCTGATGAAAGGTCAACTGCGAATGGGCTTATCTCAGTTAATCTATTGACTGAAGAAGCTGGTTGACCAAGTGGAGGCTGAATGATCATGATGGCTGTCTGCAGCTGCTGGAGAGTAGACAGAGACTATGGTCTAGAGTAAATGAGTGATGTAGCTGAAGTGGTTTTTCGTTTCTACGTGTAATGCCTTGGTACATGAAGTAGTCAACTTCACTATTGCTATGGATGAGTTTCATTACTGTAAAATATATTGTGAATCAACAAGTAACATCTGGCAGATGTGGCGAGAGAGAGCTGGTAACTACAGGGACTAGTGAGTAGGGTTGGACGTACAGGATGAAGACCACAGAAAGGATCTGGAAACACTGCTCTGTCACTCCAAAGTTGGCTTGCTTGTGTTGGTTATATCTAGGAAAGGAGAATTCAGCTAGTTGTGGAGCACTTGCTTATTTAGTGCTTATTTACACACTTGCTTCTGGCGTGGTCTCCTTGATCAAGGTGGACAAATTGCTTTAGAGTGCAATTCCTATGAAATAGCTGCTGCGTTTTACGAAAGGTAAATGACCTCTAAGCATAGAGGAGGGTAATGGTTCAACTGCTGCCAGTTTTGGCAGGCAGTGTCACTGCAGGTTCTGTTTCACACTGCACAAAACTTCAGTTTCTGTCCCTGAAGTCTGTAGTTTCCTCATTTTGTCAGAGCAGCAATACAGGAACCTCTAAGGCTCCAAAAAGCAACCTGACTTGATGCAGGCTTAGACAGGGCCTTTTTCTTTGAGGAAAATGAAGTGATTCTGTGAATGTGCTGAGAGTGACTGATCTGCAACCGTTCCCTGTTCCCTTCTCCCTTCCCCTACCACCCCCAATAATGTTCTCTGGCCTGAGGGCAAGAAAGTGGGTAATCTGGAGTGATAATTGGTTAAGATATGGACTTACTTTGACTTCAGACTTGAAATTAAAATCTGAACTTTTCTGTTCCCCTAATAATTTTTTTTAATCGTTTCTATGATACTGGTTTTTTTAGGTACGTTCAGGAAAGTATGAAGTGACCCTCTTAACTTTTTTTTTTCCTTACTGCTACAGGAAATTAAAGATTTAAATGGAGGCTGGCCAGGAAAATAAACTGTGATGTTGTCCATGTGTGGTTCTTGGTCAGTAGTGTGGCCTACGGGCCAACAAAGATTGAGAAATACAGATTTAAAGATTTTGGATCATTAAGACTTTCAGAAAACGGGATTTCCTTTGTGGAGTTCCAGAATTAGATTTATTAAAATAACCTGGCTTCTGAAAAATGCCATGCAGGCTTGTGTGCTAAACAGACACAAGTCTCTGGCTAGTACAAGAGCATGACATAGTGGTTGTGTGTTCCTTTACTATACAGTAGTAGCCTGAAGCTGTTGACTACGTGTATATATGTGTGCACACACACATAAAGTATGTATGTATCTATGCATGTATATGTATAAACGCAGAAGTACATGCACATATCACCTCTGCTAGGTGAGAGAAAACACGTATATTCTGAAGAAATCATCTTTTCTCTGATGAATAAAACTACAATCCTATAGAATACATCTTTTCCTACGCATATTTGAGATTAGTGAAGGCTGAGTATTTTGCTATTCTTGTCCAGTTATCACATTTTCTATTTAACATTTAATTTCTTTTTCCAGGGATGGATATTTTAACAAGTATTTTGTATTTCTGTAACTTAGAACTTGTCTCTTTTGTAGGATGATTACAGAGTCTGCATGGATTTTAATATCATTCAGAAAGATTCTGTGCCTGTTTGTCCTGTTGATGCATCAGGCTGCTTCACAGCAGAAGTGACTGACTTTGCTGGACAGTATGTGAAGGTTAGCGGTCTTCGAGAAAGTAAATTACTACTTTATTCAAGATGAAATTTATGTATGGTAGAAATGTTCTTTTCTTCCCTAAGTGGCTTTGTCTTCAATGTGTACTTGGAAAAATAAAAATGTGTTTTAACATTTGCAAAAATGTTGCAATTGTTTATTGCAACATCTGAAAAATAAAGAATTTGAAAGGTAAGTAATACTGTGTATCTAGTAGTGCAAGGGAAGAGAAGTATCTCCTGTTTGCATCTACTGCAGAAGGAGTTTCACTTTTTGTTTCTTATGAAAATGTTATGTATGCAGTCTCTAAGCAAGTGTGCGGAGGCCTCCCTTACCTCTGGATGACTTCTGAATTCACAGATGTTGTCATTAAGTTTATACCAGCCAGTTAGTGTAACACGACTTGTTAGAGGAGAGAAATCCAGTCATTTTTCCCACTTGTGGGATGTGTTGCAATATGAATTTACTTGCCAGCAGGTGCAAGAGAATCCATGTAAAAGGAACCCAGAGGAACTCTGGGTTGCTGCAGACACAAATCCATAGAAAGGAGTGCCTCTTTCATTCTATGTGCTAAGAAAACAAATTGTTTTTCTTCAGTTTCCTGCTGCTACAGTTTGATAGCAAAGCATGTTACTGTAAGCACAATTTACTTGAAAAAGGCTTAAAAATGTTGTGTTGCATTTGAACTCAAACAGCTGTCATTGCTTCCTGCTATGTATTCAGGCAAATAAGAGAGCACTGGAGGCTATATGTTTAGCTTCTTGCTTGTAGGGATCTGAAGTTAAGGCTCTTGGAAAATATTTTTATGATGCTGAGTTCTTAGCTTATGAGTATTGCTGTATCATAAATATTTATTTTTTTTTTTCCTTTTTTAATGTCATGTTGACACTTGTTTGTTCAGTAGATTGTCTTCGGTTACTAATATGCAACTTTCACTTCCAGCTTAGAATGTAAATCCTGTTTAGTAAGGTATTAGATGCTTCAACTTCTGTAACTGTGGTCACATTAGAGGAATGTTTTGTAGTGAAGTCTAAATATCAAGTAAGAAGCACTATGTGACTTCCTGCCACAAAATCAAAAGACTCAATAAAAGATTTAAGATATTAAATAATGTGAGTTCTGACTTGTATTAATGCTACAGAAAATTTGAATTTCTGTGTGTATGTGGAAACAGAGTTAAGGGCAAAAATAGGACTGATGGTGTATACCAAGATTTGGAGAGCAAATACCTTTCCAAACTTAGTGTTTTACAGTGCCTTTGCAGTAAATGCATAAATTGTATAGAAGCTTTTTGGATTTTTTTTGTGTGTAAATACTGGATTATTTGTACAGTTTTTCTTAATTTGGATATTGGAGACAAATTCTGTAGTAGCTTACTGAAATAGTGAAATTTATATTCCAAGGAAAATTTTTTGTTCTGTCTCTTTAGGATGCGGATAAGAACATCATTAAATTACTGAAAGAGAAAGGCAGACTGGTTCACAGCAGTAGTTTTAAGCACAGCTATCCTTTCTGCTGGAGGTAAGGAGAGAAGTGCATATGGCTTTAAGATTGAGGGTTATAACTGAGTAGTTCTTCAGGTTTGTCTCTTTTTTTTTTTCCTGCTCCGTTGACCTACTTTAATTTTTTTAACAAGACTAAAAGTAACAGGAATCAAGATGATTGAATTAGAAGAGCTCCAATTTGGGTTTAGTAATCAAGTAATTTTTTTTGCCACAAATCTGATTAATTTAAGTGTAGTGCTGAAAATTTTTTTCTGTTATGATTTTACAGGTGTGTTTTTGTAGTTTAAACTTCTCATTCTTCAGTGTTGCATGTAGTACTGCTAACTACCTTTTGAAGATGGCTATAATAAGTCCAAAAAAGCTTCTTTTCTAAGCAGCTAAGTACTGAGTGATGGAAACGGATATTTTGGTACCCTTTGAATTGTATCCTAATAAGTATATCGTAGAGTATCTTTAAATATTTGTGTTCAAACTTTCCATGGTTTTGATAAAATGGCTATATTATAGCTGTTATCATAGTTACCTCTTTTTAACCTTGCAAAATTATTTCTTTCCTTTGAGTGTGGTAGAGCGCAGTTGCTTATAATGTGGAAACATCTATATTGTTGATTAAAATCAAAGTTAGCATTTATCTGCTGCAGTGGGTAATAAGTGTAATGTATAAATTTGTTTGTCTGCTCAGTCATTCCTGGTTGGAGGTCACAAACAATGGTTATGTCTCTGATCAGAAATAGCAGTTGATGTGTTTATAATGTCTGTGGGGACTTGTTAGAAATGTTTGGTTTTGTCGACTATAAGTTCAAGATTAGCTCTGGAATGTCAGGTAGGTGGTTCGGCACAGTGGCCTGTCACAAATCTTCCTTATCAGACTGCAGAGGTTGAAGGAGGATTTCATGTGCAAGTCTTCATGGACCTTCAGTATAGTAAGCTAATGTAAGAAGTTTTAGTTAGGAGAATACAGGCTAGACAAATTTAATCTAGAAATGAAGCATTGTTTTTACTAGTGTCCTCTCTGGTTTTAAATGTATACAATTGCTATTGCAGAAATGGGGGGCTGGGGTGGGGGTGGGGGAATCACTGAACTATATCAAATTTAAAAAAAGAAACTTCAGTAATCTTTTGGTAGGAATATTGTATTGAACTTGTTTTATTACAAGACAGGACACACTTCAAAAAAAAATATCTAATTTTGTATCTGAAATGAATTGAACATTTAAAGTCGTACCTGATGCATTACAGCACCTGTAATGAAATAACTGTAATAAAAGCTTTTCTCTCTGTCTAGCTTTAATGCTACTAGGTGAAGTGTTTTAGCAGTGTGCATTTATCTTTGATCTATAGCAAGAACAACTTTTACTTGCTCTTGAATAGCATAATTGGTTTGTTTCTAACAGCTACCTAGAGGAAGAAGGGGAATTACTCTTTAAGTGTTACATCCTTGGTGATTTGGGACAGTTTTTGAAAAATGGCAGCCTAAAACCAAGCAATGCTTGTGGTTTTTTTATGTAGCAATTCAAATGTACAGTCATGGCCTTCTGAGACAAACTGGTAATGTAGAAATGCTGATTCTGTAGAACATACTTAATCCTGCAACTCTATTGACATTTTTGTTGATTGATGATAATTTGCAGGCAGCACCTAGCAGCAAATTATCTGGTGGGAAGAACAGAACAATGGATTCTACTTGAAAAGCTTATTTCAGTGCCATCACAGATCAAACCATAATTGGAATATGCTAAAAGTAGAAGAGTAGTTCTTAACTTCGAATGTAGTTATAAGTTATTTTGATTAGTGTAAGAAAACTTTGAAATCAGACTCTTCTACTTAATGTTTATGCTTCTCCTTGAAACCAGGCATTTGTTGAATCCTTAGTATGTTGAGGTATTTTCTCTCTTATGTATCACCAAATCAGGGTCCTTTTCTGCATTTTCTTGTTACTATGATATGTAGTAATTTTCTGTCAACTAAGCTTTAAAATCTGAGGGGGGAAAACAGTAACAACTTGGTAAGTACACAGTACACAGTTTTCAGTTAGAATTCCCCTTCATTGCAATTGTTGAAGATGGAGGCCATTGATCAAAACAGCTCTGTGTCTGTGTGAGATCTTGAGAATCTCTATAGTCTAGGTAGCAGTTTAACAACTGAAATAGCAAAGGTAACTAGCATGACAGCTGAAGTGTCTGTCGCAGCTACTGCATGCCATTCTATTAGGAAGCAATATTGGGGAGCTCTGTCATTGACAGATACAGGGCTTTGTCTCTTTCAAGCCAGCGAAAGCAAAGCCAAGAAGCATCTTTCATAGTGCATAATCAGTTATCTGTTATTTGTTTCCTAAATGATGAGAAAATGGAATGGGAATAAGATCGCATTAGCTTGTTTTAAACAGCTGTGCAGTCCAAAACAGGTATGAGAAAACTATTGGGAGTGCGTAGTGTCTGCAGAGAATGATCTTTCCAGTCTTTATCTTTTCAAGTATAAAGACTGTATTTCAGAGAATGCTGATTTTTGTGGCACTGCTAAGGAACATGCAATTTGCTTAGGTGCTTTGATTCTTCTGATATAATTCTAAAGGACGCATTTGTAAGGGGAACAAAACATCATTCAGTTGAAACAGGCAGAATTTTGTAAGCATCAGTCTCTGATTTAAGATCTGTCTGGATGTTTTTTCCCTTGTCTTGTATTGGTAGTAAACCCAACCCAGTAGTGGGTATTTCTCATTTAATTCTACACCAAAGAATTTAATCTGGTTTCTTCAACCTTCTCACCAGTCACGAGGGGCGGAAGTGTGTAAGATGTCACTGGTTGGGCAGATTTTCAGTATGTTGTTCTCTTTTTGTCTCCTGCTGAGGCACTGCTTGGCAGTACAGCTAGAAGAAAGAAAATATTCAGGGAAACTGTGCCATCTCCCCTTTCATACTACCTTTGTGTGGGTGAGAACAGTGCTCTGTGCATGCTTTGGAATTGTTATCAAGTCTTATAAACTTAGGTTGAAAGCCTGGGAAATGGTTACAGCTTCATCTGCTTGTCTTTTTCATAGATCCTTTGTGTCTGAAGCTACTTTTGCACTAAAGCTTGTCTTCAGTCAGCCCAATCTGTCAGCTGCTTACTCCTGGTAGAGGTTGGGTACCAGTTTATTGTGCCAGCATTCTTTTTGCAATGTGTTAAGACCATGTGAGAAACTGTTATTATCAGGTTTTATTCTTCTTGTTTCTAGTAACTCAGGATCTTACATGTGATGGCAATTTATCATTCTTCAGCACATCTGAAACAAGATGCTCAGTGAAACTGAAATACTTCTGGAGTATCTTGTAGTTTGCAGAATACTTTCTATTTTTTTAACTCTGATCTTGCTGCTGTGTGAGGAGCTAACTGAACTATTTTCTTTTTTAGGTGTTAGGACTGAAATTTGAGAAGCAGAACATCCTAACTTAGTACATTTGCATTTAAGAGCTAGAACACTACTGCATTATTATTACTTTGAACTCTTACCATTTCCTGTAAGGTTATAGATACTTTAACTCTTAAAAGACACAGATTGAAATGTATAGGTTATAGTTAAAAGGAAATATCTTCTGAAATATAGTACTAAGAGAAGCGATGTGTGTTTTATTACTGGCCTTTATGCAATGTAAGTGCAGTTTTTAAGGTTTAACAACTGTCTTGGTTTCAGCTGAGACAGTTAATTTTCTTCCTAGTAGCTGGTACAGTGCTGTGGTTTTTTTAGATTTAGGATGAGAATAACGTTGATAACACACTGATCTTTTAGTTGTTGCTAATTAGTGCTTAGTCTAAGTCAAGGGCTTTTCAGTTCCCCATGCTCTGCCAACGAAGAGGTGCACCAGAAGGTGGGAGGGAGCACAGCTGGGACAGCTGACCTGAACTAGCCAGAAGGGTATTCCATACCATAGAACATTGTGCTCAGTATATAAACTGGAGGGAGCTGACCAGGTGGGGCGGATCACTGCTTGGGGATGGGCTGGGCATCAGTCAGTGGGTGGTGAGCAGTTGCATTGTGCATCACTTGGTTTTCTTGGGTTTTATTCTTTTTTCCCTCTCTTTGTTATTTCCCATTAGTAGTAGTATTATATTTCATATCAATTATTAATCTGTTCTTACCTCAACCCATGAGGTTTACCTTTTTCCAGTTCTGCTGCTTGTCCCAGTGGGGAGGTGGGGGGACAGTAAGCAAGCAGCTGTGGGGTACCTAGTTGCTGGCTGGGGTTAAAACAACCACCTTTGCTGTGGGTTTTCTTTTCTTCTGTTGGTCAGGCAGATGTACCTTTAGGAAGTGCTCCAACAGTAGCGATTTTAATTTACATCGTAATCTCCAGTAGTTTGTGCATTTCAAATGGGTCCTTGCTATGGATACGAGTAAAACAAATTAAACTTTTCAGATGAATTGTTTAGAATAATGACTGCATGTAGGAGATAACAGTAGTTTCTCAGAGTCTTTGCTTGCAAATTATTGTTGAGCAAGTGTATTTCCAAGCTCTGAGGCAAAATGACTTAAACAAAAGTAATATTTTAAGAAACATTTTGAGGGGTGGATTGACACTAAGGGAGAATTAGCTTCTCATCCAGTGTTGTTGAAGCTGCTCTGTACCCCTAGACAAATTCCATTCCATAGAACTCAGTCTCCCTTTCCAAGTTGGAATAATGGGATGGATATGAAGGATTAGAAATGTCTGAGCTCTCCTGTAATAACTTTTACCCACTATTTGATCACTAGATGCTTTAGAAGGATGTATGCTACTTGAGCAATCTATCAAGACCTTAAGCAGTTGTATTATGGAACTGACAAATAAGAGACCAGGTTGTGACACAATGCAGTCAGATGCTTAGAGATATTAATTTTACTAGGAAACTTCGGGAGTTTATCAGTCTGTACACTCTGCCCTATAGTGTTACCATTTCTAAGCAATCCCAAGTTCTGAAACTGCTCCCATCCCATGTAGGTTTTGTTTCATTGAATGTTGAAGCAAGGAATGTGGTAAGATGTCTTTGTAACTTCTTACTTTTATATGCTTATCTGGATCTCTTTCTTTCCTTCTCATCCTGGAATGGCACATTATTCTAGTTAACCCTGGGTACTGTTGCCTCATCTTTATGATTTATTATTCTTTTAAATTCAAATAGTAAAAACATAGCATAATGTGTTCTGGTTTTTCAGGTTGATATATACATAAAAAAAGATACAGAATGAGCTCACACGGAAGACTTAAATATGTCTCATTTTATTAGTTACTGAAGTTCATATTGTTGTACTATGTAGGAACATAAATTTCAAATTCAAGTATCATTTGAATGTTCTCATGATTTCTCTTGCTGTACAAATTCCTTAAATTGCTGGGTTTGAAGGCTTTTAAAAAACTTTTTTTTAGGATTTGACTTTAAAATAGTAGGTCACATAAGTGTAACAATTTATAGTTTAAAAAACAAAACAAAACCCAACCTTTAACTGTAATAATATTTCAGGAACAATGAATTCAGTCTGTGGAAAGGGGACTGTTGTGTGCAAAAATACATTTTAAAGAGTACTTTATAAATAATGTAAAATTGAAAATTATTTTTGTTTGTTTTGCTCCCTTCCCCATCACCTTCCCTCTACAGGTCAGATACTCCGTTGATATACAAAGCTGTGCCAAGCTGGTTTGTTAGAGTGGAGCACATGGTGGAGAAGCTACTGGAGAATAATGCCCAATGCTACTGGTAATGTCTTCTGCATTTATTTTTTTTTTCTTTGCCTGGGGTTCAGTGTGTGTGTTGGAACTCTGCAAAGCTGTATTACACTGTTAGTATGCTAACTTCACTTCATATTTCCATTCTGTCTTTCTGAGCGAATGTTACTGGAATAGGGCTAGTAACCAGTTTTAAGTAGTGTTTTATCTGAGGTTTCACAAATGTGCCTCAAGCTGGTAGAGCAATGGGATACTCTTCCTTACATAAACAGATATAACCTGCTTAATTGCGTATCAGCCCAGTGCTTAAACATGTTTGTGCACTATTCCTTTCTTGTGTTGAGAAGGCATTCTTTGCTTGTGTAAAATAGGGTGTAAGTAAGGTTGAATATGTACTAATAATTTACAGTGAAATACATTACAGGATCATTAAAAGTATCCTCGAATTATGATCTACAATACTAAGCAATTCAGCATGAGAGAAACCACAAAGGAAAATCAACCTGTGGAAGCACGGAAGTGCACAGTTAAGCCTCCCAAAAGGGTCCACTAAAGAGAAGAATTTAGGCAGCTAAACTCTGGGTATATATTGTTCCAATTTAAACTTATTTCTGGTATTTTTTTGTTCTTTTCATCTAGTTATTGCAGATAAGGTTGCTTACTTTGTCATAGGTGCATTTGAAGGAAAAAACCCAACACCCCCACCCTGACCCATCCTCCCCCTGAAACACCCACAAAATCCCCAACTCAGCTGCCATAGCTTGTGTAATAGTTGTAAGTATACTCAGTTTCAGAGGTTTATATAAAAATTTTCTACTAAGGGCAAAAATCTAGATCTTCATATAGGGAATGTGAAAAATATTTGTGTGAAACTTACGTAGAAAACAATAGATAAGCTTTAGGTAGTTTAAATGCACTGTTAAATTAGCAGTAAGAGGGAACTATTATTGGTGACGGTAGCCATTTTGAGAGTCAGTCGTGGGTTTGTCGTGTGTTAGTAACACAAGGACCCTATCTTCTCCACCTCCATAACCTTTATTTTTATTTTTATTCCCTTTCGTAAATAGCTTGTGCCTGGGAAATTGAGACCAGGTGGGGACAATGTGGAGATCATTCAGTTGTACTGTGTGCCATTTCAGTCGTCGTTCAGTCTTTTTGTACAAAGACTGTAGGAGAGTTGGGATTCCACCACTGTGTGCCTCTGCTCAGCAACTGAAATGATGTTAAAGAAGGTGACTCAGCTTTCAGTGAACAATTACAACTGATGCTGCATCTTTTCATGGGCAGTAGTTAGCAATTAAATTCTCGATGAGCAGCTTTCGCAGAACTGCTTGCATGGTACAAGCACTGTAAATACTGAAATATGTGGGAAAAGTTAGTGATACAGACTGTCAAAAAATGCTGCAGCGTTGGCTTGCTAATAAGCACATGCCCAGTCTGGATATGTAAGAAGATTTTATAGATTAGTAAGTGTTGCTTTCTGTTTTCCATAACAGAACATACTGTGATCCTTCTTTAGGGGTAAAATAAGCTGGAGAGGGGGTGAAAGTGTTTGTTCTTAGCTTTAATTAGCTTTCTCAAGATGCTTTTACTGTTTTGATGACTGACAGTAGACCTGCATACTTAATTTTCACATGAACATAAGAAAAATGTAATGATCCTGTTAAGGAAGTGTTTGAATGGTTGAGGTAATTTTGGTTTTCTTGAAAGTAAAGCTTCAAGAAGAAACTGCTAAGTGACCTCTGCTCATCCAGGAAACATTAGTAAGAATTAGTAAACAGTTTGAACCCTACCTCATTACATATTTGGGTTTTAAGTGGTGTTTTTTCTAAGTGTTGAGTAGTGGGGATACAGGTGGAACCAAATGTGGGAGCTGCTGTTGGAAAGGTAGGGTGGGAAGACCAGGTGATTGTATTACTTGGCAATATTCAACGTGCTTGGAATTAAAGTAACCATTTGTCCTTTAGGCAATTCTTGAGTCTCAGCATAATTCTGTAATTGAATATAAAACTGATTCCTCAGGACTTCTCTCAAAACAGTATGGTCTTAGAGATTTTGAGAATCTTTTTGTAGGGAATATGGCTACAAGTAGAGATGTATTATCACTAAATGATTAATAAAATAATACTAATACATATTTCTAGTATGTGACTTCATAATTACTAGTTTGAATACTCAATGGCTTTTACATAAAGATGGCTTTTAAAATCTAGCTTTTTAAAAGAAAAAGGCATTACTCTTAAGGTTTTCTTCCTATGTTTTACACTGATGTCAGTTTTGTTTGGGGTGTCACTTCTTAAGTTGGCATTGAGAGTGCTAGCCTTCTTCAATATTTATTTATTTAAATTTTGGGAACTCTGTCCTTCCCAAAACCTACTTTATTTTGCTTGTGATGAGGCTTGATCTCTGAAAGTGTCACAGGACATATGTAACTTTTAAAAAATTTTATTTTTGGACTCTCTGGGGCTTCAGCATGTCCTGAAAATGAGAAAATTGGGGATAAAAGCTTTTCAGACTTTATTAACCTTTGCAAAATGAGTTTGACTGCATTGCTTTTTTTGTTTCTATAAATGACTGATAGATGTATTGTCCCTTAAGAATAGCGGCACTCTTTATAGATATGCTTTTTGATGAAATAGATTAAACATAGTTGGACAAACTTTGCAACCTGATTGCATTTCTAATTAGTTTTTTAATGAATTAGCCTACTGATAAAGCCATAGTTATTCAACATTTATTAAAGCCGGCAACTATATCTTCATTTTTCAAAATGAACTAAACTATAGGTTTCAAGAATGATTACATGAGTAAGGTGCCAGCATTTTTGTAAAATCAGAAAGCAAAAAAACCTCTTTTCTTTCTCCCAACCTTATTCTGATCAGAATAGAAAGTAACTTCTGGTGGATGTTGCTGAAAATGCAGAATTGGAACAGTATTTAAGAGGCTGTTTCAGTCGTTAATCCAAGATCCCTTACTGGGTGTTCTCTTTACCACACAACTGGCAGAAGAGATTATTTTAAAAAAAAAATTCTAAATTAAAAAAAAAGGTTATCTCATATTTTGTATTTAAACACCCTACTACTGTGGTACTTGAGATAGAGGGGCAAATTTGACTGCTATACAATTCAGCGCTGTCAGATCATGGTTTCCTGTGACGTCACTACAGAGTTCAGTGCAGCACCAAAGCTTGGTCACTGGTGTAAGTGGTCTGGATTTCAGCTTTAGTTGTTGTAACTGTCGTTTTACAGAATTATTTGTTGAAAGAGCATTTCCTGTATAACCACAGACAAGCAACTAAACCCTGCCACCTTAGATTCCGTTGTGTGATATAGGACTAATTCCTGTCATCACAGAGTTCAAAGTTGGTATAAATTACAAAGTTATGAGCTATTGTGATGAGTAAATTAGTGCAATTTATACTTATGGTTCTAAACTGTTGTAGCTCACACTTCTGGAAGCGTATGTAGTATTTTTATACTTGCAGGTTGATAGAAAAGATTCTGTAGACTGTATTTAAATATCAGCTGTGAACTTTTTTTTTAAAAACCTCCTTCACTTAAAGTTCTACTTCAGTAACTCCGGAAAGATTTGCCTCTAACTGTTGACATGTTTCTAATGTTAGAGACTATTGCGCAGTTCTGACATAGTTTACATAAGATGTACAGCACTTGGTATAGTGGAAAAACGAGCATCAGGAAGGAAAGCAGTGACGGAAGACAGCAGAGGACTTCAAAGAAGCCAAGCCTTTTGTTCTTGCATCTTCTTGGCATTGAAAAATTCAAGCATTATAATAAAGAGCTTGATGTACAGGTCCTTAGTTGAAGGAATCCTTTTTTTGACTTTCATCTCTTAAACTGTTCGTTCTTGTTGAAAATACCACACAGAACACATCTGATAGGCCTTTTTGCTAGAAGTTAATTTCCTGGTTTACAAAGGGTGAATTTTGCACACATTTCCTGCTGTTCCTGTATGAGCACTCTAGGACCAAGTGTTTTCACATGTCGGTCAAACATGTTTTGAGAAGCTTTTGATCTTGGTCTTTCTAATCTTTGACCAGACACTTTCTTTGCTGAACAGAAAACTGTCCCCCACCTTCTGAAAGGTGTGATTTGATCTCAGATGATGCCTATCTTGTATCATAAACGCTAAGGCTGGTAGGGTGTGCAGAAGATGGGCTGTAGCGCCCATCTACAATAGAAAGCTAAAGTTTGTTCTACTAAACTTGTAATTTTTGTGCAGGTGAGAAATCTGAGTCGGTAGTAGGGGCTATTGAATTTTAATAAGCAGGGGCTTACTAATTTTAAGTCATAACAGAATTGTAGCATAATAGAGGAAAATCAGTTACTGAGTCCTTTTGTTTTCCTCCTTTTTTGTTTGTTGTTTTTTTAGCATGTCTCAGACTATTTTCTTTCCTAGTTTGTTAGCATTAATAAACACATTTTATCTGAACAGTTTTAAATGCATCTTGTGTGTGCGTGATTTGCCCACTCCTTTTTTTTTTTTCTTCTTTAATATGATTATGCAATTGAAACTCTTTTTAAATCCTCAATCACACTTTTCTTACTCAGGAAACACGAATACAAATTAGGTCTCTCTGGTAGCGATTGTGAAGCGTATAGCAACGTGCAGTCACTAGATGGCAACATTTCCCGAGGAAAAATTCAAACTAGTGTTCTTGCCTCCAGTAGGAGGTGAAAATAAACTGCTGCAGGGTTAGCCTTGTGTTTGTCTAATTCAGAGCAACGGAAGTCAGAAGATTTTATTACTGGCTGTTATCAGACATAGTTGAGGATTAGAAGTGAATTTTGAGGCTTGTTCCCATTGATTTTGATCGTTTGTGTTCTGCTGTTGCCGAATTTTGCTGTTTCTTCTCAAAGCCTCTTGAGCAGAGATTGGCAGTCATGTCATGAATACAGCAGGTATCTTTTCAGCACCAGTGAATGGTCATCAAAAGCTTGTTGTTTGGTTCAAGGAAGAATAGCTTACTAAATAAAGGTTCTGAATGTCAGTTCACTAAGCAATTACAGTACCGTGTTCTTAGGCAGCTGGTAGATCTAGCTGCATGTGCAGTATGTTGAATGTCTGCCACTGTTATAGGAATGCAAACATATTTATATATATAAATTGAAATTAATCCTAAGTGATAATGCTGTATAAAAGTACTTTGTAATTATAAATGTTAGAATATTCCAAGGGAAACTATGCAGGAAGAAGAAAAGTGAAAGCTTCATTTCTCACTGGCTTCAGGATGCAGGGATTTTTGCCATCATTGATAAGATTAAGAATTTTAATAGCAATTAGCATGGCGCCTGGGTTGTACAAATAAAATATATCATGATTTTTTAATAGGAGTGTATCACAAAATTGGAGGTTACGGCTTCACTTAATCTTGACTTGTCAAGCAGCTGTACACTGCTGACGGCGAGGTTATGATGCAGTCTGCAGCAGCATTGCAGTCTCACGCTAAAAGTGTTCGTTGCTATGGGAACCGGGATAAAAGTGAAGAAAAACATTGCTCTATCAAAATGATTGAAAGCACTATTCATTTAGCAAATGTAAGCTGCATATAAGGAGAAAATTCTCTTGCACTGGTGGAGGCAACCCGAACTGGTGTGGGGTATGTGGTTGTGCACCACTCTAATAAGCTTTCATGAACTGAGAAGGCAAAAGAGTCTGCTGCAGTGGAAATTCGGTGTGCTTTGCAAACAGCTGACCTTTCCTCTCTCTTCCCTTTTCCTCCCTCCAGCCTCCCCCGATGTTTAATTAGGTCCATGATATAGACTGGCGCTAATTGAAGTGTCAAAAGGGCATGGATAGTTGCTTATTTTATCTCCTTGAATTAAAAACCATTAAAAATCAATTTGAGGGCATGTTGAAGGAGGCTTGTTATTAGAGTAAATTAACATAATGGAATGTAAGACTTAGTATTCTAGGAGTTGGTTAATGTTTAAAAAGCAAAGCAAATTCTACACCTAAACCGAAAAAATCCCAACTGTTATGCTATGAATTTAAATAGATCCGTACATACTTAGTTAAATAACATAGGATAGCTACTTAAGCAGCTTTGGTTTTGCTGGTACAACTCAGCTGTCTTCTGGAAGAATAACTTTCTCCTTTCCAGATATGTAAGTGATTCCTGATTTCAGGTGTTGCTTAAAAAGTTACCAGCTCACCAAATGAAAGGATCGATCCGGGACCGTCTTCCAGAACCAAACGTATCAGATGCGATGTGCTAATCTGGTATTAGATTTCGTAATTCACACTTTTTAAGGTTGTGTTTTGTTTATCAACATTGCTGTGGTCTGTCAAAGAATGTCATGAGTAGAATTAGCTGATGAGAAGAATAATGAAGAGTGAGAAAGGATTAGTATATCTTTATGTAACGTCTTAAACAGCTTTTAATGGTAAATTGATGATAAAACATCATGAGGTTTCTGCTGTGGCAGTATTTGACAGCTCTTTATTTCAGGAGAGATATTTGTGTTTACAGAAAAGAGGGACAGAACTGCTCTGAGACAGATTTCCTGTATCCTGTGACTAGGGCAAAGTGAGGAAACTCACGGAGTCATGCAGAGCACATCTGAGCTTTGAAGTGGAATAATAAGTTGAATTCAGTATTTGCAATTGTGTTATGAGCACAAGAGAGTTCCTTCAGAATACATGTACAGAAAAGGAATAAATGTTTTAATCCTTTTAATAAGTTTCCTTCTGGATTCTGTAATAATTTAGATTTTATTATTATTATTATTTTACATCCTGCACATTTCTTTGCCTTCTGACTCTTGTCTCCAGAAAATATACTATTTTTAATTGATGCTGTTCCTTGGGTATTAATTGGTGATGAGAAGTCACTGGATCAGCACCTATGGTAACTCGCTTTTAGCATACCCGTTCATGCTCTGGGATTGAAGATGGTTGCTAATTTGCTATTTTCAAATCCATGCCCACTTTGCTTGTGTGACTTGGATGCTGAGTATGCATAGACTTTGAAGGCAAAGAAAACAGTTTCTGTTGTGATAAGCTAATAAATGTTGTTGAAGAACTGGATTTTGTTTTGCTCTTCGTGAGTTTTTTTTTTTTTGCTTGTCAAATGGAATTTTTGTTTTAGATGCTACAAAAATGAGTAGCTACCAAGAAAGGATGTGGGAGTTCACTGTGCAGAGGACTTAGCAATGCATGAATTTAGCAAAACCCCGAATCTGCTTCAAAACCAGAAACAAACAGTTGAAAAGGGACTTAGAAATTTAGGGCAAATTAGTAATTTTCATGATGTCTAACTTGTTATGATAGAGTTTTGATGTTGGAGGAGTAAGATAGAAATTAGCATTCAATTGGGTTGAAACTTATGTACTTCCATTCAAAATCTTTCTAATTTAATTTGACAAATCAATATTTATTCTTTTGTTTTGTGAAGTTCAGTTCCCTGAACTTTTTGACTGCTGAAATGTCTGCATCCTGAAGTTTTAGTGCGCTATCCGGGGTGCCAAGAAGGTAGAAATAGGTATTATCCCATGTTATTCTACACGCATGAATCAAGAGCTTCATGACCTGCTGAGACAGCAGTCTCCTTAACCTTGCTAAATGTTTGAGAAAGAAGTATGAAATCCTATCTGTGTCATTTTGCACAGAAATTTGAAGGTCAAAAGCAACACAAATTGTAGGCCAGTTGGGAAATAAAAAAACTTTCGAACAGCACAGTTTTAGGAGCCGCAGCAGTATTGCGTTAGGAAAGAAGTTGCTGCTTTGATTTTACTTGCAACCTTGTGGAATGATTTGATGCTGGAGCTTGACCTTTTCTGAGATCTGAATCTGTTCACTGCCGTTTGGAGTGGGTTGCTCTAAACGGGCTGTAGCATTTGTCACCTTGCTTGTCATACCCAACCGCAAATTCAGCAGTCACCAGCATAAAACTGAAATTTGTGCTTGCAAGCTTGAAGGGAGTTTGTGATAGATACCTGATGAAACATGAAAAGCATGTGTATTGGCATATGGGAAAGGGCTTGTTTTCATATATCTTTGTGTTGTAAAATAGGAGTACTTATGGGCGTGGCCTTTTGGTTTTGTCTTTTTTTATTAATTCTTTTTAAAGCTTTCAAATATCTATGCTATGAAGACAGTTTTGATGCAAAGAAGTCAGTGTTTGGCAAATTGTGCAGCCATTAACTCTCAGGGGTCTGTCAGCTTTTGGGTTTAGGCAAGCAGTGTTTAATACAGCCCAACATTTCCTGGAAGCTAAGGACCAGCATCAATAGTGATTCACAGTGTTGTCATGGTCTTATCAAAGTCACAATTCTCTTTGCAATGTACTTGGGAATACAGATGGAAAAATTAATTATGAAGAAGGCTGTGGGCTGATAGATTAAACACAGTGTAGCATAGTCTCAGGGTGAGGCCAAGTTTGTTCAGTTACTGCACTGGAGAAAAGCGCGTAGAATTCACCGGAGTGCAGCATTCCTTCGGCTGCCCTCGCTCTCCTTACTTACGTAAAACAAACAGTCTTTCTGCAAATTTAGGAAATTGTTGCTTTGTGTAGATGGAAGAGTGAAAAATGCTTTCTTAACTAATAATATATACCAGTGGCAGGATGTTATCTTTATTACAATTTAACAAGAGAAGTGTACTAGGAAAATGGAGAAGAGAATTAAAAAACCAGGAAAACCCTATAGAAACACTAACCTGGAGTTGGTGTAACATAATGATCAGGTGTTAGTAACAACATTGTTGAGAATACTCTGTTCTGTCTTCCTAGCCTAGTGAAATATTTAAATAGAAGGTGCCTCTTTCTTTCTTCTTTTTTTACGATATGTAGGTAAGTCAGAAGTGTCAGACTGAGGTACCTGTAGCTAAATCTGGTGAAATTAAATAAAAGAAACAGGCTCCAGTCTCAAAGAATGCTGTTATTGGCAGGGCTGTTCTCTGCTGCAGATACCTCGTCTAACTTGTTCCCAGTTGGAGACTGTCTCTGCTGCTCAGTATGTGGGTAGCATCTGTGGGCAGCATATGGGTGGTGGTAAGAAGCAATTGTTTTAAGTAACACTTTCTTTGAATGATGGGCTCAAAATGTGTTTGAGATACAGGCTCTTTCTATTTTGATGGCTATGTCAGTGTTATTTCTGTATTGTACCTCTAAAGAGCCATATATCATTGTTGCAAATGTGGTTCATAGTAGATGAAATGGTTTGTGTTTTATGTTCTACTAAAAACTGGCAACAGGGTCAGACATTTTACCAGAAGAGATAAATTACATGCTTTCATAGCTCAGAGAGAGCGATCACACCACATACATTTTTGTGGTTAATGACCACTTTGGGGATAAAATTAATTTTTCATGCATGTTTTGAGGAGGCAGAGTCGAAATTCTTAGCATTTTAATGTCATTGGGGGATTGTTTCAGCCTCTAGCTATGTTAAATGGGACTAATAATTTCAGCTAATCAGTGTCTAACAACTTCTGAAAAATGGAAACTAGTTTAGGAGTGATGTAAAGAGAAGTTTTCCACATTAGTGGAATGTTAGGCAAATGCTAATGATCTTTGTACAGTTTCCACTTGTGTTTGGAGAGAGGGTCTCTTAAGGTCACCACAAAAAGTTAATAGTAATGAGCCCCAATCTAAAACAAATTGTGAAAGCCTGTATATATTTCTAAATTTCAACGCAGGGATATGGATGTCATGTGAAACATTAGTCATTGAGTTTGGCTTAATTTTTTTTTATATTACATTTTTGTGTAAGAAATGTTACAGAAGATAACTTTGCAGCTGAAAGTAAATCTAGAAGTAACTAGTGAAACTATGGAACTTTGGGCTGATATTTAGTGAGTCTTTTAATGGTAGTTTTTATCCGCATAAGACAACATTGGCATCAAGAAACCTTCAGATCTCCACATGGCATCGTCATGGGTAAAACTTTTAGAAGACAGTAGCTTTCATTTTCATCAGTAGATTTTTTGACGGATGCTCTCACTTATTTAATAAATCTCCTGCTGCTGGGCCAAGTCCTACCTTAGTGTGTCACATGAATCCATTCTTTTAACATTTCCTCTAAAGGATTCTTTCATCTTTGTTACTCTTGAGGCTGACCTGTGATTAAAAATCATTATTATTATTTTAAAAAAAAATATTTGATAGAGGACCAAGAGCTTCAAAAAGACAAGAGACCATATGTGTTCTGTAGTTTGACTGCTCCTCCTTTAGAAACACTGGGTCTCTAAATCCAGCTCAAACTTTGGGAAGGGCCCTTCTAGTTACACCGGAAAAACAAATCCAGAAAAACTTCCCATGGTTTGCTCAATAACTCGATTCTAGAGTTACTTGTATTATTGTTAGTTATTCATTCACAACTCCTGTGCATCTGTGACACTGTCTTAATGTTATTCTTCCTGTGAGTTTCATTTCAGGTTGGTCTTTTAAAATGTACCTTTAGGCATGAAAGGAATATATTGTTGAACTCAAAACCCATTGCTAGGCATCAGATTCTGATGTTAATCTTTGAGCTCCAAGACACTTTCATATGATGAAAATTTGTCTTTAATATCCCTCAGAGCCCACTAGTGCTCAAAATGAGTTTTTAACAAGCATTGATATGGTTTTGTGTTTGGGGGAGGTGTTTTGTTTTTTAATTGGGGAATTAAAAGTGGAGAAAAATAAATATCCTACAAAAAAGCCTTTTCACACTATATCAACCTGAGATTTCTTTATTCTCAAAGTCTGAAAGTAATGTGCAGATACCTGGATGCCCATTCATAATGCAAGGTGCCTTTTGATGCTGTTATTCCAGGTTTTTGAAACTTTGTCATTTCAGTCAGCACCAAATCAGTAACTGGTATTTTTTTCTGTATGTAAAATACAGCAATAGTATTGTTATCCACCCTTAGCCATAATCCTCCAATGTTGGACTATACTGAGGATTTTTGGCCATTGTTTCATCCTTAATGAATCTGTTGTATGTTGCACATGTTTTTACTGAGTTATTTTAGAGTAAAATAAACATACTATTTTTCACTTCTGTAGCTTACCTGAAGATCAAAGAAAGGCAGAAGAAACGGTGTTACATCTTTGGCAGCAAATCTATAGGCCTTGCAGTAGTCAGTGCTGTAATATGAATGTGCTTCAATTCATGCAATATGCTGAAATTTAACTTGCTTTGTGGATGATATCAAATATAGCCTTTCTTACTAGCTTTCTTTTAAGTGGAATGTAGTGATAAAAGAATACTTCTCTTATATTCGGAACAGGGTTCCAGATTTTGTGAGGGAGAAGCGTTTTGGGAACTGGCTTAAAGACGCACGAGATTGGGCTATATCTAGAAACCGGTACTGGGGAACACCCATCCCTTTGTGGGTCAGTGACGATTTTGAAGAGGTAAGCAAGAAAACAAAAGTTTCCAGTTGACAGAAAAGCCTATTTGTTTATGTTGTTTGCTTATTTTGATAGACTGTTATATCTTCGGCTGCTGCACTCTTAAATTCTACTGATATGTCTTAACCGTATATGTATATCTATAATAAGTGATAAATCTATGCATATGTATGCAGGCATTTGTGTGCCCATACACGTTTTCTTTGCTTTTGCTTGAAAACTACAAGCAATTTTTCTTTTTTTATATTAGAATTAGTCTTATCTTTCCTGGAAGAATTTGCAGTGATGATAAATCTAATGGAAATAACAGATGCAGTGAGAAAATGGCAAGGAAGAGTTTTTTGGTTTTTTTTTTTTAACTCAGTCCTCTCAGTCTGCTTTTGAAATTCTGATACTCGGTTACTTCAAACCAAATGAATTGGTGAAGGCATAAAAGCAAGTCCACTATAGTAGAACAGTGAAAATATATATTTGTAGGGCTACAAATGTGAATGTAACAGACTGTAAAAATGTGAATCTAGTGGAATGATGAAAGTGTATAATGGGAATACTAAAAATTAGGTTTTCGAAGTTGTAAAGTACCCTGCAGTTGGTAGCATAAAGCTAACTGCACAAGTGAGTACTTTACACAGTTTTGAAGACTACTATTTTCTAAGTGTCAAAACACCAAGCTTTAAAACTGCTTCTGAAGATAAAATGTAGTTGGTTTTGGTTTGGTGTGTTGTGGGTTTTTGTTTGTGGTTTTACTTGGTTTTGGTTTTGTGTTGTTTGGTTTTGTGTTTTTTTCCTGTCTGGGTTAGTTCCATTAAACATGTATGATAAGTCTTCCTCATGCTGGAAATAGGAAATGGTAATCAATGTCAGGATGTCCATGGAAGGTAAATAAGGATGGCAGCATCCCAAGCCTTTATTTTTCTCTCTCTTGATTTGAAGGAGTTTTACTTCTTGTTTTAGGAATGGAAGACCTCAACTAGGAAAACGTATGCTAGAAGAGTATGTTGTTGTCTTAAACTGCACTATTGGTTAGATCTGTACCAATAAGGATTTTTTATTTCCTCTGCATTAGAAATCTTGCTGATAGGCAGGCAGATATTGGGGAAGGGAGGGAGGTACTTAAATTATAATTGCAAGGAGTATCTAAGACAGCCTTGACATTTGAATTCTATTTTATGGTATGAGCATGTTTGTAAATTCCTGGCAAAGCAAGTGCTTCTGTCTCTCATATAATAGTTAAAGTTTAGTTTGAAGACTGACAGTTTACACTTTTGAATAAACTGTGTAAATAATTTTTACACAGTTAAAATTACTAAATTTTACACAGTTAAATAATAAAAATTTTGAATAGATGTTAAAAATTAAGTCCCTTGTTTGGTATAACAGGGTTTTTTTAGATAGAGGAAAGGCTTTCAGTTTTTTGCTAAAGTATTTCAAGGCTTCATTCTACAGCTGAAAAAGGTTGTGTAATGGTTACATTACTCCCACTCCTTGCCTCTAATAATATTTAATTTTCTGTCCAGTCTCCCCATGTCTATATTCCTGTGTGTACAGGTTTGGTTTGGTTTGGTTTTGGTTTGTTTTTTTTTTTTTT
>NW_009599664.1:0-72820 GCF_000690535.1 Cariama cristata | reverse complement strand
GTGGGTTAGGTTTGATTTGTTTGTTTTTAATAACAATATTATGTCTATCTTGGAAAATGGACCTTTCCTTTGAAATTAGCTGTGTATATTCCTTAGGGGTTGGTATCCTGAATAATGATAGAAATACCAACAGATATGTTATTTCTATTAGTAGATGTTAGACATTTCTTTTGCACTCTAGAGTCTCAATGTTGTGCTTAGATAGTCGCGTATGGCTTCTGGACCATACAAAATTTTAAGTTAGGGGTTTTTTTAATATTCACTCTCTTTTTATGCATTTGGGATATAGCTTGAAAACTAAATACCCATTGGAATTGATGTGGAACTTACGGCCTAAGTGACGTCTGCTCTCATATAGACATGATATTCACTCACAATTTCCTCTCTTCAGTTTTACTGCAGCCTAGTGCCATGTGAGATTGCAGAGCCTCCTCTTCATGTCTTGTTCTCAAAAGAACACTGTCGCATGCAATTATGCTGTGCATATTAAATCCTGGAGAAGTAATAACAGTTCTTTATTTAATATACAGTAAGGTGAATTAATTGGTATTAAAATGAATTTTATTACAAATCAATATCTGGTTTCCCACAGTTTTATTTTAGATTTTATTTTAGTTTTATTTTAGCATAATGTTCAGGTAGAGACGCATAATGGAAGTTACGTTTTTGAAGCTTGTATTTATTACTGTATTTTTGCAGACAGTTTATCATTTTGAGCTCTCAAATCTCAATGATTTCCTCAGTGGAGGAACACATCCCATTTGGATTAGGTAACAAAATTTTTTAATATAGCACCCAAGTTGATAAAGCAGACATAGGCTAATTTTGTAGGACTTGCATACAAATTATAGTATTAAATATTCAGGGATGTTACAGAAATTTCCTGATTGTTTCATTGCTTGTCACTCAGGTAAACTATTGACCCTCCACTAGTGCGGATGCACTCGGTCTAGCATAACAGATTTGGAACAAGAGGACTCTGGCTGTGCTCTCCTCAAGGCTGAGGGCACTTCTTTACGTCTGTTTTGCAGTCTGCTTTGAGGCTGCATTAAGAATGCCACTTTTAGCTGACCTGAGCAGTCACTTACTGTTCAGAAGATGCTTTCTAAATATCTCAGCATGTCTTGCTGATATATTGATACACTACATGGACAACTTTCTTTCTATGAACACTCCTTATTTTTCGATTATAGGTACCTAACAGAGCTGAAATGACAGACCAATGAAAGCAAACATTTTTATTTAATAGCGACTGCAGGAATATGTCACAGGAACATTGAGGTCCACGAATGCTGCCGGATGGCTTTATTTTCCTATTTACATGGATAATCCTGGATATAATGCTAATGTTCATATATATAGAAGTATTTAACCTTGACCTCTGATTTCACATTAGGTCTCAGAGATGCTGAAATAGGGTTGAACAGCCCCCAGTCCCAGCCTACTTTTTTTCAGTCTTTGCTGTCTGCTATTAAATGTTGATATGGCTGAAAAATAAAATGGCAGAGGGACAAATGAGTGGTAGGGGAAGAGGGCAGGCTCCTAAAGTAGACGTTGCTGTTGAAGAAATGTATCCAAAGCAATAGCTTTAATCTGAGAGCATAAACCAGCTTGTTTCTTGCAGAAATGAGTAGGTGTGACCTAATGAGGGATGAGATTTGATTAGTATCTACTTGCTGTATTGTTCTTTTGCCTTCAAGTATCTTATGAGCTACCCTTAGGGCAGAGTGGCTCCATCCTTCTGACTTGGACAGAGGCAGTCTTACTCACTATGGTGATATCTGTGTTCCTCTGGTGGTTGTTGGACTTTTCTTCTGGACTTGAGGTTATTTCTTATATGAATATGTTCTGCTGGGTGCAGTTCTGCAGATGCATCCAATATTCAGAATTTTACTTAAGTATTGAAATGCTTGGTTGAAAAAGCAACAGCTAACGGGCAGCTTTTGACCCAAAGCATAGTGTGAAGGTATGTTCAAATATTAAGGTTAGCGAAGATGAAGTAATCGGTGTATCTAAGGGTATGTTTGCCCATGCTGCTATTAAAACCTTTTCTTCTGCCAGCAGTGCTGAACTAAGCACCTGCTGCCTGCTCACTTGAGCTGGTATGATTTCTTTTGGGGCCACACAGTGAATGAAGAACAGATCTGGGTTAAAAATACTTTGATAAAAGCGTATTTTTTAAGTGGGATCAATCCTCCATGCAAACTGCAGACTGTTGTACTTGACTATTCTAATCATTGTAATGCTTCACTTCCTATAGAAAAATAAGGCAAATAGATAAGTAATGAAAAAATTACATTTTAAAAGTACATTAACAATAAAAGATGGTGATTAGTAATGCAGATCAGTAGCTGAATCAGACTAGGAAAATCATAGCTTAAAATCCACATCAGGCTGAGTTTCTGTCTTCTCTGTAGTTCATGACAGTTTTTTGGAATTAAATACACCAAACCCTTTTCGTTAGTCATAATTTCTGTGTGTATACATATGCATATATTTAAGACTAGCTATAGGAATTGAGCAGTATTCTGACTTACTGTATACTAAGAGCAACTTGGAAAGTTCTCTTACGTGAAAAATGTCCAACCTACTTACAGCTTCTTTGTGTTTAATTCCTTCCCTGTCTGATCTGTCAAAACCAATTTTTTTCCATGGCAGTTCTAAATTGGACTGCTGGCATGTGGGACTGAATCTCCAAAACCCAGACCTGTACTGCAGCTTGTGGCTCGTGAATCCTGCCAGATGAGAGACGGCCACAGGGCTCTGGGAGGGTTAAACTTGATTTAAACGAAAAGCGAAGAAAGCTTTGCTTTTCTACTTCTCTCCGACATACAGTTTTTCAGAATCATTTGTTTCATCAACATTTCATGACATTGATGCAAGTCTGTTGCCGAAACTTTTTGCTCTTTTCTTAGATAGTGTGTTGATGCAATAAAACCAAGAAAAGTCTGTACCTTTCTTACCAGTCTGTTTATTAGCTGTGACACTTTTTTCACTTTAAGATGCCATTAATATGAACAGTTTAGCGTACCTGGGATGGAACACTTATACTCAATTATGAGCAATTTAGCTGCTTACCTTAGCTTCAGAAGAGGAACCTGAGATCTGCCTATCTGTATAAAAGTTAGGATCATTGAATTTTCAAAGGTGGGTTATTTGAAAAAAATCCAAATAACAAAACAGCACCTTTTTTGCTATCTGACAACATGCTTGTTCTTCAGAGTCTCCAATTACTCTGACATGAATTGTATTAAATCAGGGCAGTGGTCTCTGACATCATTTGCTGCTTTGTTAGATTGAAGAAGGTGACCTTGTGCAAAATTTTTGTATCGAGTACTTTAGAAGATACTGACTGACTTACAATTCTCCTGTCTAATGTTAAAAAAAAATTGCTAGTGTGTGCAAATAACTGACTAAATTTCTTGAGTGTCTCTTACAGGTAGTTTGTATTGGTTCAATGGCAGAATTGGAAGAGCTGTCTGGAGTGAAAGTCACTGATCTCCATCGAGAAAGGTCAGTCACAGACACTATTAACTAGTTATTAAAAATAGTTGAGCAGACATTAAAATATACTGGTTTTCTTTACCCAAACCCTGGGAAGCAAATTTAAGGAAAATAAAAAAGTAGTAAGAGGACTTGCGATTAACATGTGTAAACTTTCTTTTCTGTCTTGGACACTGTTAATAACAACAACAACAACAACAAAAAAAAACACTCTAAAATAGTTTTAAACTATAAAAATTGTCAAAGGAAGTGCTGACCTTTTTGAAGAATCATTAAAATGAAAACCAAAACACCTGTCATATCTAGCGTGCAAGCATAACGTTAACTTTTTGTGCTAATTCTTGGTTTTGTTTAGAATTTTTCAATCATTTTCTTTCCCATAGTATTGATCATCTAACTATCCCTTCACGCTGTGGCAAGGGCTTACTGCACCGAGTCCCTGAAGTTTTTGACTGCTGGTTTGAGAGTGGAAGCATGCCTTATGCACAAGTCCATTATCCATTTGAAAACAAAAAAGAACTTGAAGATACTTTCCCTGCTGACTTCATTGCTGAAGGCATTGACCAAACTCGAGGATGGTAATTTTCTGCCACTTCACTACATGATATTATTGCCCTGCATCTAACACTATTACGTCTGGATGATCCTTTAATGTATAGATAAACGTATGGTTTCTTTTCTTCAGTAAAATGTATTCTAAAGCTTGGTGGGAAAAATGTTGCAGGAAGATGACATGTTAGCAAGCAGTTTTTCTGGCTCTTGTGGAAAACATCATTAGGTAATAGGGCAGATCTTTGATCTGGTAAAGAAGAGTCTCAGCAACTGAATTATCATAGAACTTGAGTTATCTACTAGAAACAGAACAGCAATTGAGTCGGTTGAAATGGAAGTCAATGTTTTGAGGATTTTGAGCCAATGTATAGGCTAGTAATTTTTGCCCCCTAGATTAAATTTGAATTTTGGGTTTATGTGAGTGGGGAAAAAACAAATTAAGTCAAGCCTTATGTTGTTAAGATCTTATAGTTTACAAAAATAAAATTTTCTAACTGTAAACTTAGTCCGCTTATTTGATTCCTCTCTAGATAAATCATTGATGAAAATTTTTCTCTAATCTCAGATTTTCTCTGGATACTTTTCTCATACATGCATGCATACATGCAGTTTTCGTTTTGGCATTTTTAAGCATTTATTCTATTTTTGAAGTTTGGGGTTGGCTGTGAAAACTGACAGATTTTTAAGATGAATTTTTGTGTTTTTTAGATTAGTACCTTTGACTATGTACAAGTAGAACTCTTCCATCCAGTAACTTTGAGTTATTAAACTAAATTCCTCTGGAGCATAGTTGGTACCTCCCTTTGCCCACTCCTCTACTTCTGCAACAAACCAACCAACCAACCCAAACAAAGCAGTAAGAGGTGGGCTTTTGCTTGTTCATGAAGCTGAGAGCAAGGTTTATACATACTTTCAAGACGAGGAAGCTTGAACAAGGAAACATTTGAGGCATGATACTAAATAAAAATGTTTCATGAACATAGTGAAAGGTGTCTTCACTTTGCAAACCCTTACTTATGATGCAAAAAATTATCTAGGTCCTCAAAATGGAAGTTTTATTTGCAAGTTTGGCACAGTCAGAAGCTGGTTTTCTTCCTGCTACATTTTAAAAGATAAAAAGGTGTTTTATTGTAATTTAGGTGCTAAAAAATGAAAACAAATTTTAAAAATCTGA
Organism: Cariama cristata; assembly: GCF_000690535.1. Taxonomy (NCBI): domain Eukaryota; kingdom Metazoa; phylum Chordata; class Aves; order Cariamiformes; family Cariamidae; genus Cariama; species Cariama cristata. Next base: position 67,590 of record NW_009599664.1, on the reverse strand, counting down.
CGAAGTGTAATCATTCTTACACTGTGCAAGGGAGCTACTGAATTGTAAAAGTTAAACAGAATTAAAAATTATTGGGGATTTTTATGTGGATACAAAATCTATTCCTGGTAGTTACAATTCCTGGTAGTTACAAGTAAAAATGTAGAAGGAATGGTAAATTTTAGGTTTCAAGGTTTAGCTCTTTGAGATTGGGATGTCACAGTGGATTAGTATGTGTCACACACACTTACTGCAGTGTTTGTTTTCGTGCTATCCTTTGAAGCATGTGTGGGAGACATGACAGATGAAAAGATAAGTCAGATCTCATATGCATCCAATGAAGCTCTCTAGTGCCATTAAAGAATGCATTTGTAATTTTTACACAAGTTGGCCTTTTTATAGTATGATATTAGTCTAAACTTGAGTGCAGTGCAACATCGAGATCCACTATCGTGTTTTCAGTTCATAATGTTCTTTCCTTTAAATAGTAAATGTAACATGTGGATAAGCGGCTTCTTTCCCTTTCCCTAGTAGGCTGAACTGAATCATCTCAGTAATTCAACTGAAGATTGGCCCTGGAAAAATAACAAGAGAAGTCCAAGCTGACGCTGATGCCAGCGGTGACTCTGTAGTTGTAGACATACACCCGCTGTGCTTCAGTTTGAGCCCACACACTTGTGTTGTGTGCTGTAGGCAATGTGCAAATGCAGACTTTCACATTACAATCTGGAGTAGATTACTTTTTAACATCAACATAAGAGTTACTGTAAGTCTTCACCATACGCAAGTCTGTCTTATGTGTTTGTGGATGGCATATCGAAACACTTACCTCAATACACAATGCTTATACCTTTCCCATGGTACTCATGTCTGTTAATAAGCTGGTGCTTTGATAACAGCTACTATTCTGTGATTTGCAAAGGAGCACTTCTGTTTTGTTAAAGAAAGAAGGAATTAAGATGGGAGGTGGTGGGGTTTTTTTGGTAAAAGGTAAAGCTGTCTCAGGCTGTTCTTAAGAAGGGTTCTCATTCTAAAACAGACTTTTAGTTACATTTTCCTAAGTCTTGGAAAAAATGAGGATGTTTTGAAGAGAAGACACATGTATCTCTTTGCTAGTATGGCAGCGCTATATTGTAAGAGGCCAAGTGAACAACAAGCTGGTAAGTTCTGACATGTTAAGAGCATAGCATGTGATTTTTATTTGAAGCATTCTGTATAAAGCGGTAAGATTCAGAATGAAGACTGGTTTTGTCTCAGGTCAGAGACTGCAGCTGATGTAAAGGGAGGACTGGTGAGTTATGAAAGGCTCAGGAGGTGGAGATCCAGTGGCTTCCATTTGACTCAGTGGAGAAGGGGAGAAAGTCAAGGGAGACAAGGGGAAAATTAATGTGACTAAGGTGATGAAGTAGGAGGGTTATCTTTTTGATTACTTTCTGCATGGATATGAGAAAGAGGTGAATTATATTTGTTAAGGCCAGAGGGGGGGGGAAAAAATCTTGCAGTATTTGGGTTGCAAGACTGGCAATCTGGTAGGAAAGGCTCTATCTCTGATTTTATATAGGGAGGTGCAACAAGATTTATAGTCGTGGTCAGAATGTGGTGGCCTACAGGGAATTCACAGCTGAAGGTTTTTGACGTGAACCACAGGTTTATGAATTTACCCACAGTTGTTCAAGAAAGGAGAAAACAGGGAGAGAATGCCTTCTCCCTTTTTGGGAGAGTGGAGGAAGAGCAAAGAAGTGGATTTCTGTCTCTGTAGTGTTAAGGGTTTTTTTACTATTGTTTTGGCTGACAACTACATAGCTGCAAGGACATAACTAGAAGCAGACTGAGATTTGGTGAAAGGAAGGTGAAGCAGCAGAGAAAAGTCAAGAAACAGATGTGTCTGTGGACAAGATATTTCAAAAAATAAGGTGCAGAGAGATACTCCTTTAAAATATTCAGAGAAAGAATGAGAAGAGTTATGTCAGAATGGTGTGTAAACCAGTGGATCAGAGTCTTGTAACTGTCGCCAACAAAGGTAACTCATTGCTGGGGCTGAGGGGTTTGACAATGCAAATAACATAAAATTTGTGGAAAGTTCTTCAGTCTATATTTTCAGTGCCCACAGTCCATCTGTACAATTTTCCCGATACAAACAATATTGAAATATATTCTGGTTGGTTATGCGTTTGTCATTTTAATTGCAAATGCACCTGCTCTAATATGAGAATTTGTGACCAGTTTGCAGAAAGGGATGGGAGTTTCAGTGAGGTACCTTCATACTAAATACTAAAGAAGTACTGCTGTGTTTGTAATGAACTGTCAGTCTTGCAGACTTGAGGTGTCAGTCATCTGAGTAAATGCTCAGATGTTTGTGTTTAGGGGTTTCCTTAAGAAGGTTAAAGATGGGGATTTCGAGTGCATGTGTTTGTGTGCAGGTGGAGAAGTGTTCATTAAAATTCATAAAGTTACAGTGCAATTTAATAAAGAGAATTTGTATCCTGCAGTGTGAATTGAAGTGATTTTGAGAGTTAAAAGCCTATCTGAGAGATAAGCATCAGAGTTATTATGTAAGCCACTTGTTGCGTGCTTTACTGCATTTATTACCTTTTACAGGGCTTTGGACCTTCAAGCATCAGAATAATGCTTTTGCAATTGTAGGCAGCTTTTTGATAAAAACTACTCTGGAATATACAGATGGACTTTTTTTTCCCCCTACTAAAGTGTTTCTCCCCCTAAATTCTCATGGAAGTGCATAGTTCCCAGGCATAAATTCCTGTGCCTTATTCTAAATCAATTAACTTTTTTATAATCATCTGCTGTTTTAAGGTTGCTAAGCATTCATCAGTGTGATACTCATTTTTAACCAGGAAAGATGTGGCCCACCCTCCAGTTATTTTCTTAAAAGTAATTACGAGCAGTGCAGTTACAGAAGCTGATAGATAGCTCCTTTGGTGAAGGTTCTGACTCCTGAGTATGAAATTATCATATCATCTTGTACATCCACTTAATTTCTCAGATATAATCATATATCGACATATTGAACAATAGGTGCCTGTGCTTGCTCCAGCACTGATTTCTGAAGTGCCCTAGACAGTTTATAGAGTTACTGTAAACACATCAAATGGAGTGGGGCAGGCAGAACCCGCTACTGTCCTTTGTGGTAGGGAACACCTACATTCTCATATTTTCTAGCGATGGCTAATTTAACCACCTAAGTTTGTTTGATCGGAAGGAGACTCTGCTCGCTTTTGCTAACTTGCTTTTATATTCACAGCAGTAACTGTTCTGTTGTCTACTAGGTTGAAGAATACACACATAACACACATACACTGAAAAAAAAAACAAAACATGCCAGTCCTGTCAGCTGTGTTTTATTCCTGACTGATCCTGCGTTCAGAGGCTTACAGTGAGCAAATAGGGAGCTTGTTCAGGGACAGAATTCCCTTTTCTGTATTAAAGCGGAAAATGCTACGCTTTTCTTCTTTGTGACCTTCCTAATGCTTACGATTACAATTTTTCAGCTTTCCTGGGCTAGTACATCACAGCTGAGCAAACAGCACAATACGCTACAAAGAGGAACAAAGGTCTACTTACAATAAGCTCATCTTCTGAGTCTTTGCCACCTGAATGTTCCCCATGCTTACAGTTTAACTTTACTAGAATAAAACAACATAATGAAAAATTTCTTTTGTAATGAAGGACATGCAGACTTTAGCTTGACGTATTTGGAAAGTCACATTTATGTTGTCTCTTGTTTCAGGTTCTACACTTTGCTGGTGCTGTCCACTGCTCTTTTTGGAAGGCCTCCTTTCAAGAATGTAATTGTGAACGGCCTCGTTCTTGCCAGGTTGGTATGTCAGTCAGTTCTTTCCTGAACAGATTTTTAGTCAAAGAATATTTCAGGTAAGTCCCTGCAAATTGTAAATCAAATATGAAATGGACTTTGGAGTTGTTAAGACTTGTCAGGGAGATACTGGTGTTGCAGGAGGTAAGAGGCACCTAAGAGTGTGAGGTTTACACATCCTAGCTATTGGTTCCATTAGGTTCTTTCCAGCAGGACTAGTCCTTCCTAGAGAGAGAGAAAATGAGTAACAAGTCAGAATAGGAAAGAATAGGAAATAAATGATACCTGTTATGCAGAGTAAAGGGGATTATAAATGTAGTTTTAGATGTAATTTCAAGTTGATTATACTTGTTTCCCTTTATTTTCAAATAAAGCTTTGCCAGTGGCGTGGAGGGATTGATTCAAAACAGGTGCATCTTCCCTCAGCTTTGGTAGGAAAGACAGAATTACTGCTTAGATTTGTAACTTAGGAGCCTCTTGGGCTGTTCGGTTTGGTTTTTTTTTTTCCTTTTTTGCTCTTGTGGGTTCAACAGTCATACTGAAATGATGTGTTAATATATAATTACGTCTATGGTACCAAGAACATAATAGGACAGAAAAATTAAGCTGGATTTGAAGGACCTTTTTTCTTTATTCATGTCTTACAAGAATTCTGAGAATTTATGCCTACATTTGATATTTTCTAGTGATGGCCAAAAAATGAGCAAAAGGAAGAAGAATTACCCTGATCCAATGAGTATTGTAAATAGTTATGGAGCTGATGCACTAAGGTAGGATTTCTTTAATTAACATACAGTCTGATATGTGAGCTTTCTGTTCATAGCAGACATGTACCAGGAGGGCTGCTTATGGGTTTTTGACAATTAGCAGTAGGAAGAAAGTTAATTTTGGAAATTTCTAGACCACTATGGCAGCCAAACAGCTGAAAGAGTGGATGACTCAAGAAGTGGCAATAGTTACAGTGCTGGGACTTTCTATACCCATGTCTTATCTCCCTCAAGGCTGGTAACAACCAAAGCAGACGTGCTGACAGGAGGCCTTTTGTCAGAGAACGTATGCCCAGTTTGTACGGAATGCTTCCACTCGAGCCAGCACTGTCTGCTTTTGCAACTAATAGTCTGAGTTGACCCAGTGAAAATTTGAATAAAATCTCTGAAAACAATACTATTGGTTTACTGTTAAATTGTTATGTTAGGGAAAGTTTTTGTATAATGCACAGAAATGTTTGTTTGCTGCTGCTGTTATGCATTTTCTACAGAGAAAGCATTTCTTTTGTTCATGTAAGTATATAGTATGTACCAAATAGTCATGAAACCAGAAAAACAGAAGTGGAACAGCCTAATGTGTATATATAAATTGTCCTGGTCAAACAGAGATTAAACACAGTTAAAGTGTTTCATTAAAATTATACTAACGTATAAATGTAATTATGCAGTCTCCTGGTACTTTGGCTAGATGCACTAACTAAATGCATGAAGTGAGGTAAAGGTACAATAACAACATTTTAATAACTGTGGGAGTACACTATGCATTTCTCAAGAGCCCTGTAATTCTTGCGATTATATAAGAAAACCTTAAACTAACACACACATTGAATTGTATGGTGCAACTATACACAGTAACGGTTGGGCTGAATGAAAGCTGGTACCATGGTTTTTTGTTTATTTGAGAAAGATGGTTGTTGCTTGTTCTAGATAATTTAAAAAATATATATGAAGTTCCTTATTGTTTCAAGCTCTAGCATTTAAAAGACCTAGTAAATTATCTTATTATATGTTTACAATGGAGAGTTGGGTGGATTTCTTGAATTTGACGAAGATTGTTCTTTACAAATAATCAAGCTATATTAGCAGAATATCAGTGAATTGGTAGCTGGAACAATATGAGCAAAAAGAGTTGGAGTTCCTCATATTGGAGATTTTTAAATCACACGTGATGTTTCTGTTGAGAACAAAATTTGCCTTTTTTATAAGACAAAACAAAAAATCTCAAACACCAGAAGTTACACTTCCATTATTCATGTTTTTTTGATTTCTAAAAAGCTAATTCATTTTTCTGCCTGTGTACTCATTCTTTAATGTCACATTTATTTATACATACACCCACATAGAGAGTAAAAAGCATTGCAGACTAGGTTCATTTATGGAAGGAGCTCTGCGATTCAGTTGTCTCTGCTTATTCACTGGAGCGCTTGATGTGTTCTGTTTATAGAAAAAGCTACAACTGAGTTTTTTCCTTGGCACTCATTCCCTGCAGTTACTTTAGCTTTTGTAATACAGATACTTTTTTTTTTTTACCTATAACTCTGAAGTATTCTCACCAGTAGTTTGATAAGTAGATCAGCAGAAAATATAGATGTAAGTTGTTCAAATGAATATGGAATTGAATGGAAAGGGCAAACGGAAGAAATAACAGCACAGTAAATTTAACAACCAACTTCAGACTTCGTGAAATTTGAATCCTGTGTGAAATCTATAAGAATTGACAAAACCAGTTATATTTTGATATTCCTAATACCTATGACTTTGGTTGGATAGCTGTCAAAGTTGAAGTATGTCAGAAAGAATTTGCTGGTCATAGTATTTACAAGCCCTTTGCTTTCATGTATCCTGAGGTAAGTATTGCTGTTAGAAGTGATGAGTTACATTCTCCTCTCAATCTGTTCTTAAAATGCAGAAGAAATAACATAGTGCCCCAGACTACTGTTTTAGAGTGATGAAAAGGAGGTTACTTTATTGTTTCTCATACATTGTTAGAAAACTTGCTAATACTGGCTTGATTTGAGGAAGGTTTTATTTTCTATCCAATGGGTAATATCACTAGGCGCAGCTAAATTGATAGAACTCTTCCTTTGAGTGACTTATTTCTCTTTCCATATAATAGATGTAAGTATCTCCATTGCAATAGTTCTGGAAATTACTATTCTTTTATGTTAAAAACAAAAACAAAATGAACAAAAAACCCAGAAAAAAACCCGCAACAACAAACAAAAACCAAACTGTAGCCTTAGATTTTCTTCACTTTCTCATGCTAAGAGCTATTTTAAGAAGACTTCTGATAAATTCTGAAGTGAGTGCTGCTGAGGTGGGTGCAAAGGAACAATTTAGCAGATCCCTTGTAGTTCTGATGAGTTTGCATTGCTGCCTGCTCAGGAGGAAAGCAGTGGAAGCAATGTGAAGTGGTCATTATTCTAGGTAGGTCTCAAACTGGTAAAAGGCCTGGAGTATCCTGGTGTACCCTAGGGCCAGACTAATTCTCATTCAGAGCAAAGTTATGTTTGATTTCTGAGATAAATAATGAGTAATAAGCACATAAATAATTGTGATGGGAGGTTTGGTTTAAATATATCCTTAAAAGTTTTGGTTTCATTTAAGGACTTGCTAGTTCATTATCATGCTTAATTGTTCTGTACTTTTATAAATGTATAATTTGAATTCAGATATGTGTAAAAATACTGTGTTTTTTAAATGAAATACTGAAAAATGCCCATTTCTGTGCTGCATTACTGTCTGTTTACTCTGGCAGCTCTATTTTTATGTATTCAATTTTATGCAAGAAGCCCTCTCAAAGAATTTATGGTCTGGTGTTCTAGAATGTGCTGTTTCAAACCCCATTAAGATTTTAAAGCCTCCTAAAGGAAGTGCCTGTAAAGATATATTAGTTTAGAATCATGATTTTAAAAGTTGATAAAATGTGAGATGAGTCAATAAATTTCTATTGAGAAATGCCACAGTCTTTAAAATAAAAAAAATGTTTGGTTTGGTTTTCATATTTGGAAAATTAAATGAAGTGTATCTAAATCAAGTTTGTATTCAGGTTTTTTTGTTACCTGAGTAAGACCTGGTTTCTTTTTGAGTTAACTTGGTAGACACCAGTTTGTCTCCATAGACAGAATATTTGTTTAGGAATGAAGATGACATAAAGTATAAAAATGATTTTTTTGCAAACTCCTAGCCAGCAAGGAAGCTGGGGTACATGTCTGCCTCTCTGAACTTAGGAACTGTTAGCTTGAGAGAGACTGACCGGAGGCGGATCTCCCTAGGCAGGGTGGATTTCATGTGTACATGAACCCTCTTGGCTGAGGTGGGTGTGATTCTGTGAGGGGCTCCTTCTGATAGAAGTAGTCAGCATCACCTGAATCCTCTGCTTTGCTCTTTCAGAGCTGTTTCTGGAGCTGAGGTACATTTATATTGGTAGGAGGTACATCCTTGGTTCTCTTTTGGGGCTGGTTTTCTTGAATACATTAATTTCTGCTCTTTTACCTTGATTTGCTTGTTTTGTCTTGCTCCTTAGTCCTGTGTTTGCAGTGGGCCCAAAGCTTTTTATAATTGAGGAAATTAACTAGATTGAGTAGAAAGGTACTGTGTCATTGTTAAGGAATTCAAAATATTGCCCAAACAATAGGTGCCACTCTAAAGATGAACACTAATTCCATGCATCCACTGCCTGTTTTATACTGTGAGAGTATCTGTGCATGTGTTATTACTTCAGTTAACTTCTAGAGTAAAAAAGAAAATTTAAATTCAAATTTCATATGCAGTATCATAAAAATAATCCTGTAGCACTAGGAAGTAAGTTGTCATCTGTGAAACTGTTCCCTTGGGTATCTTTCTCTTGCTATGCAGCTCTCTAGGGTTTACTGTACGTTTAAGAGCATTTCTATCAGTATATGCAGTTTTAAGCTTTTAAGTGTTGTGTTCTTATTTTACAGGTTATACCTCATCAATTCTCCTGTGGTAAGAGCAGAAAATCTGAGATTTAAGGAGGAAGGAGTAAGGGATATACTTAAGGATGTCTTCCTGCCCTGGTACAATGCATATCGCTTTCTTGTTCAGAACATTCAGATCTTGCAACATAAGGTAGAGATCTCTCAAGCATGGAAAAGCAAAGTGGAAGGGGCTTCGTGCTTTTTCCACTGTTAGAGTGAATTAGCATCGTAGAGAAATTTAGATTGGAAGGGAGGTCTGGAGACAAATGATGGCTACATCGCAGGAAGGGTGCCATTGGAGGGTGGCATCTGGACTGCAAGTTTCTCTGCCCTAAGAACGTTGCTTAATAGCGTACAGATTTATCACAAATAGAACTGCAAATAAGTAATGAAAAGAAAGTTGTTTTCAGCAGCAGCTGCTGTGACAATTTCTTGAGCTAACTCATTTACTGTAACTTTAATTATGAATCTGCATTAAAATGTGTGACTTGGGAATACTCAATACTGAATACATTAGCCACAGCAAGAAGGTTGCCTTCTGTAACATGACAGTTAATTTTTCTTAAATTTAAATGCAACTTGGGGAAAAAAATTAAGAAATTAAATAGGAAGAAAGGTGCATCATCATAGAAGCAATAATGCTTTAGACTTGTAGATTATATTTGAAGTCTACTAAGAAATGCTGGATGAGTGACATGAGTTTCTATACTTTCAGAATGAAAGCAAGATTAAAATTTCTTTCTTATAGTAATTTTTCACTTAAATTGAAGATTTTGTGTATGTTACGTAGTTTCTGTTGAAACCAATTTTAATCTTTCAACTGAAATTAGTGAGAGAAAGTTACCACTTGTTAGTGCAGACTTTTATGGGAGAGTGGGAGCTAAGCGAAAAAGTTCAAACCTTGTGCTGTGCATGAAATTACAGTAGCAGCCTCATCACTGTGGAGAGCTGCCATTTGAAGCAGCTGACTTCAGTAAATAGTGCAGTAAATAGCTGACTTAAATAAATGGTTTTATCTTTTTAACAACCCCTTTTGGGAAGAGAGTCTGGTAACTTCAGCACCTAATATTTAACAAATCTTTTCTTAGGATCCCTAGACAGCATTCATCAGACAAACTTACGCATTGCCCCAAAATATACTTAAGTTTTTCCTGTTTGACCTTTGAGTTATCTAAAGTGTGCTTTGCAGCTTTTTGCTGTGATCCCATTAACTCTTGCAAGATCAGCCAAACTGGAGATGGAAGACCCCAGTGGAAAATCCAGGTGCTTAAGCAGATAGTTTTGGTAATTCAGCAGATGTAATTTTTCTTTCTAAATACGTAGTGAAACCATTCATATGCACCATATTAGGCAAAAGAATGTGCTATTGGAGGCAATAGTGCTTAAGTTAGATTTCATGCCCAAGCTTAAACAACTTTTTCATTGTATTCTGCCTCCTGCAAGACAGAAACTACAACCCCAGTGTCCTGGATGAAGTCTAATAATAATTTTATGCTTGTTGTAATTACTACAGTAATTGTAGTTGGTTAAATGATTGCTGACCTCACACTGGGATTGCTGCACTTCTGGGTGTGCAGATGTGTTTCTTTCCTAAGAATCTTCACCTTTATACTATGTAAGTGGATGCATAATTACTGGGTTGAATAATCCAAACAGATTTTTTTCATCTGAACTCTGAGGGAAGGGAAGGTCCAAAGACTCCAGTCATAAGAATGTTCACATGGAAAAGAACCAGACTCTACGCACCAACAAGTGTTCTTACTTGTGATCTTCCTTGCAATGCCCTACAGAATCAGCAAATTGTTATGAAATTTCTGAGATGGGTGCAAACATCAGTATTCTGGAAAGCAACAAAATCCACTATATGCATGTTGGATGCCTAAAAATTCCATGTGTTTTTCAGGTTGTTATGTTCTTCTATGTTTTAATCTGTTGAAATTGTCACATACTCTTGAATAATTTTATTGTTTATATGCCCCTTCCCCAAATAGAATTCATATTCATACTACATTTCTTGTAAATGCTTCAGATAGTCCTAGATGAAGGAGTTGTAAATTCAAGAGTCCTACCCTGTGTCTGGAAGCTATGACTTATACTGCAAACAGGGAAAGAACGACCGCATACCGTTGTGTGCTGTACTACTTTTTATCTGGTTTAACAGATCCAAATAACTGGTCTCCTTTGTAACTGAAGGTGTGGTGTGGTGAAACCAGCAGCAGTGGGAGTCAGGTTTTCCTTAGCTATTTCTCTTACATACATGTTCCTGGAATTTAATGTTTTCTCTTAGGAAACCAGTGTAACACAGTGAAGGTGACAAACTGTTAGTGGCTGACAGGTGGTTCGATACAGAGATTTGAATATACACCCTTATGACTTGAAAATGTGTTTTGTGTTTTTATGCTGATGATAGGATGAGGGAAGAGAATTCCTTTACAATGAGAATACAGTTAAGGAGAGCAATAACATCATGGATAAATGGATTCTTTCTTTCACCCAGTCACTCATTCAATTCTTCAAAGCTGAAATGGCAGGTATGCACATGTTTGGTTGGGTACGTGTGTGGGTGTTTAATTTTTTATCAGAGAACTAGTCATTTCATCCAGAGATTTCCAGATTCCACATGAGACTTACAGTTCAGATAAAAGGAAGGAAATCTTTAACCAGCCAGCATAATACATGGAATGCTGCTTTCATGGGTGTTAATACAGATTTTGCTATGCTTGTTCATGAGACTTCAAAAAGTGATGAGGCTTTTTTTGTCACGACTAATCCTATGAGCTCAGTGATGTAGCTTGTTGCTGTAACAACATCTTCTGCAGTGCTTGGAGCAATTAATAATACTATAATAGTAACTGAAAGACTGCAGTGAGAGAGGAAGCCAAATAGAATTTGGAGAAGCTGTAAAAAAAGGATAAAATGGGTAGTGTGCAAGTCAGCTAAATAAAATAATTTTGAGAGGTACAGGAGCATGGGGAGTAAATTTTCCTCTGCATAGTTCCATGAAGACTGTTTCTTTGTAATCATATCGGGACTGTGTGCAGCAGGATGGAATAGCATTAGGATGTTGCATAGCTGTAAGAAGGTATTGTCCCGGTTTTTCTTCCTGCATGTTGTCTTTTTCATCATCCCATACCTCTCAATGCTCACATTATAGTAAGGCAATGTTAATTGTAAAGAGAAGGATTCTGCAAGAGCCCCCTCGAGTAGTTGGTCTGATCCAGTAAGCTTACAAACTTGCACATAAAGTCACGATGGGATTTGAAGAGATTTTGGTACCTTCAAGGACACGAGAAACGTAGATATTTGAAAGAAGATGGCTTTTGCTACTGTAGTTCCCATTTATGAATAAACAAACAACACCCCCCATGCCTGTGATCTTAAGTTGCCCTTAGAAATATTTTTAGAAGCCTTCTGTCGGTGTGCTTGGGCTTGAGGAAGCAAGGTATTAGTGGGATAACAGATAATGAAGAAACAGCCAAATGCCAGATCTGAGTTTATGAGGACACAGGACAGTCCTCCTCTGCATCAGTCATCTCTTGTATTCCCCTCTCTTAGACTGGCATGATGTTTACTCTCACCAAGACCAGTAAGCTGAGTTTATTGTGCTAAGTAGAGAAAGCAGGTCATTTTGGTAATAACAAAATTCAGGTGAGATCATCTAAGAACATTCCATTAAAGGAAGAAAGAATCCTCAAGCTACCAAAACCAGGAATATGACAAAAGCTGTCTGTTGTTGACAAAAGTGTGGCTTCTTCCTAGCAGTTTTGTCCTTGAAATTTGATGGTGGCTGTGTTGAGTTTCATGTGTAGCCAAACAGAAGTATGCAGAGCCTATGCAAGTTTACATGCTGCATGTAAAGAGGAGAATACTTGGAGGAGCAGTGGAAAATTCATTTGTGAATTTGTTCCTGGGATCTTGGATTAGTGCACGGTTTAAACAGAAATAGTATTGGCAGGAAGATGAGCATGGGGTAGAAATTTGAATTCTCTGCTCTAGATTTCTAAGAGGAAGTTGAAGCTAATAAAAAGGGATGTGTCAGCTGACATCTTTACAAAGCAAGATGATCCTTCCAAGCAGGAGAAGAAAATTCCTGTTGGAAAATGACTATGTGAAGACTTTCAAGTAGTGTTGGTATTAAATGCTATTGTCTTGTGTTAGATGAAGATAACATGATGTACTCATCAAATGAGTGACACATCATTTAGAAGTGATTAATAAACATGATTTTAAAATTTATTTTTCTGCATAAACTCTGAATTCAGTCACACAGTTATTGATGAGATGCAGGCAAGTTGTGTAGTGTGACATGATACTCTTGTGCTAACCTTTTTTAAAAAAATAGTTGGGGATTTATTTTTTTAAGATTTCTACTTCGTGTGACTTGAAGTAGGAAAAACATCAGGAAGAGGCAAGGGAAGATTGTAATGGTGACTGATAACCTCAAATGCTAGGTAAAGGCCATAAATATCCTACATAAGCTTAATTTTAGAACCCAAGATTTTGAAAATAATAATGAAAAAAAAAAAAACACCAATGCAGAAGCTGTTGTAGATGTGGCGTGATGTGAGCAAAAATAAATGATTGCATTCACTAACTAATGCCATACAACTCTGTTACCTGCAGGATGCATAAAAAACATTTGTTGTCTCTGCCCTGTCTAAAACAGCTGAGGCAGTGGTCCTGAGGTGGTATTTGGGTGCTCTCTGTCAAAGAAATGGCATGGTCTGTACTATAATGTGCTGTCCTGCAACTCTGTGTGTGATCGTAAGAACATACAGGCTTGAAACTCTAGATGGCAAGGAGATACCACTAACCAGAAAAATGTTGCAATTGAGCTTACTTTCTTCCGTTTAATCAAGTGTATTTTATAGCGGAGCTAAATTTTACACTGACTGCCTGCCTCTAGAAAAACGTTTCCATTAAGTAAAACTTATGTTAATTCTGCCCCAGTTTCTACTAGTAGCTTGAATAGCCAGCAGTATTTCAGCCTAAATGGAGTCCTTGTCAGTTTAGTATTGACCTCACTTGAATAGACTGAGGGTTGGGAAGGGGAACATAGCTGGGCACACTGCAACTTTGGGATGCTTTAGAGAGCCTAGAAAAAGTTCAGAAAGCTGCAGCAAGCCTCTGCTAATCCTGGCTTGGGGAGAGCTATTGACTTCCTAGAACGTATGCAATTGGAGAAAAGGAGTCAACACATATCAGAAAATGGCGTCATTTCAATTATTCATGGAAAATTAGTAAAAGTTAAATGTATTGAAACCATACACATGTGTGTTTGTAAGGGTTTTTGCTGTTGCGTGTTATGTCTGGTTTACTAGGTGCCCAAAACTGGAGCTGTAGACGTGGTCTCTTCAGAAGTGCTGCAAGTTAGGTAGATGGGTGCCGGTAACCTCTTCAGCAGCAGCCGGTGTAGCTCACTGAGCTTCACTTTGATCATAACAGGCTTATCCAAATGAATTATTAGCTATTGAATAGTAGTATGGTTTCTCCACTAAACCTCATCTTTTGTGATGGAAACTTCTGGGGTTTGAGCCCTTTGATAAATAGGGCAAGTAGTAAGACATTGGGGAAGTATTAGGGAAAGCAATAGGGCAAACAATCCTTTGTGTTTTAAGGGGGGTTAAAATTCTGTGTTTAAAAATGGTAAGCCTTATTATGTTTTTTTTTTCTACTTAAGTGCCCAATATAAGCAATTATTTTACAAAACAACTTTTCTCCTCATGAGTGAAATGGAAAGAAGTGTGGGCCTGTATCTCAGTGCATGTGTGTGTGCACGTGTTTCCATGTACATGCCTGCCTTTTTCTTGAGTCATGAAAAAGTAAGATTTCAATATTAAGTTTATGAACTGGGATTACAGCTATTGAGGGGAGAAATGCGTGTTTCTAGGCTAACTTGAATCTCTTCTTAAAGACGTACTATCCCTGAAGGGTGGGTTTTTTCAGGGTTTTTGTTTGCTTTTAACCAGTCTCCTAACTAGATAATGCATAGCCAGAAAAGAGCTGGGAACTTTTTAGAAATACAAATTCCCACATTAATAATGTCTTCCCCACCATGGCATGAGTCTTCTGAGCATTTCCTTTTTAGGTTTAAATACCAGTACTCTGCCTTTAAAAACACTTCTCTCTTAGAAAATGAATTGAAAAGTGTGGTGGAGCTTTTAAAGCAAAGATCCATTTTATTCAGTAGCGGCTTGATTAATGAAACTGATTCAGAATAGAGATCAAAAAACTCTTTGCTTTTAGAGAAATTATATACAAGTTTTTCCTTAGAAAACTGAGTCCTATTTAAGGTCCATCCCCACCTCCTGAATTCTCTCATCAACAACTGAAATTTGTTTTCTCAGTTGCATGGTGATGCTAGTGATGACCTTCTTTTTTTGTATTGGCAGTCCTCCATGCTTTTAAGTTACACAGAACTTGAAAATACAGCTATGTTTATCTTCTTACCTCGTCAGGCTTGCTGTTACTTTACAATTCTGTCAGCCTACCCTGTTACTTGGAAAAATAATAAAAGATTGCCATTAATTCAGGGAGAGTTGATTGAAATAGGTGTCTCGTTTTAAATCTGACAGAAAAGAAAATGTTGGCAGTAATTAATAACATTTTATTGTATGATTCTACAATAATTTCTGTTAAACTTCTAGTGACTTGGCTGTATTTACAGCATGTGCAAATCTAGGATTTGCCAAATCCTTTGCGATTAATAGTCTCTTATCCACTATCCTCTTTACGAGTCAGATAAAAGCATAAGGCTTCCATAATGCCTGTTTGTGTAGGATTAGGGAAGCAATTTGATGGTAGATGTGTTTTTCTTGAAGCATGAGAATTAATGACGTGCAATTTCAAAAATATGGTTTTAACATAATAGTATGTCTAATCACTTTTTTGATCTTACTAACATACATGCTTCTGCTCAAGGTTTATGTTTAACACCAGAGCTACAAATGGTAATGTGTTTCTTATAAGTGAGGAGCTTGATGCAGGGGGCAAATATTAAACTACAGTAAAGATTTTTCTTTCTAGCTTACAGGCTGTACACTGTAGTCCCTCGATTAGTGAAGTTTGTTGATATTCTGACCAACTGGTATGTTAGAATGAATCGCAAAAGACTAAAGGTAAGTATCTGCTGCTGCAATCGTGTGCCGTAAACAAAGTCCTAGTAGTGTATGTTAATTTAATGCATAGCAGCTTCATCGTGTTACACAAAATCTTTACGCTGCATTTTAAATTTATATCAGTTTACACCTGATAGTGGGATGAGAAGTTAACTTTTTTTTTCCTCCTCTTTGCTTTATGAGGAAAACTCAACCAAACAAAATGCCCAGTAATTCTATTTCACTTGCTGGATGGGACTGAGCAAAACAAATACAGTTTGGAAAACCAGTTTATTGCATTAACGTAGGAAATTTTTGAAGTTTATTAAAGTGCACTTACTGATCCTAAAATTGCAGTTGTTGTTTTTGTTTTTTGTTTTTTTTTTTCCTGGTGAATTCTTCAAATAGGGTGAGAATGGGACTGAAGACTGCATTATGGCCTTGGAAACCTTGTTTAGTGTTTTGTTCTCCATGTGCAGGCTCATGGTAAGGGAATTGCAGCCCACTATAACTATTTGACATTTTTAATGAAGTTAATCTAAAGGCATGCATCTTTGTGTCTAAGTTGACCATAGAAACTAGGGGTACCAGAGTCTGAACACACGGGGAGAAAAAACATACTCCTATTGATTTGTATGGCGCAGTTCATTTTCCACCTCCCCCTTTTATTTGCTTGTCTGCCACATGGTACTCTAAAGAAGGCAAATATCACCTGACTGATAAAGAGACATTATGATTTCTTATCTGATGCCCAAAAGTAACATGTAAATATCAGGAAGGAGGTGAAGAAGTTGTAGCAATTTCATAACTTATTTTGAATAACATCACAGTTCTGCATTGAAGACACTGTGTAAGCATTGTTTTTGCTCAACTGTCCTTATGCAATTCATAAGTATTACTGATTCATAATGTACAAACAATAAAGAAAAGATGATGATTGAATGCAACATTACAGGCACCATATACTCCATTTATCACTGAGCTGATGTACCAGAATCTGAAGACACTTATTGATCCAGCCTCTGTTCAGGAAAAGAATACTGAAAGCATCCACTACCTCATGCTTCCCCAAGTGAGGTAAGAGACAGCTGTTATGTGGGAAAATGGGGTTTTAGTTTGGTTGGGTTTTGGTTGTTGTTGGGGGTTTTCTGGTTTTGGGTGGTGGGCTTTTTTTTGCTTTTCACAGAACAGCGGTCCTTCACTTACTTGTGTTTAAAACTGTTTTGCCTAACAAGAAAACAAGCTGCTTTAATAATGTGAATATTCCTTTGCCTGAGGAAGAATTTTAGGATGATAGTTAACACATTATTTTCTATAAGCAAAAAACGTTTACGTTTTGATTAAGCTCTGCTTGATGTTAGTGTCTTTGCTGTAGAACATTTCACTAGCAGTACGCTTCACCCCCGACTCAGTGTTAGCTGGGAATTTTCTTTTTACCTCCACATTTAGGCAGTAGACTTGTGCTAGGTTGAAGGATTGTAGATAGGAAGCAAAACAATTAGGAGGAATGCACGTTCCCAACTCATGTTTTCTTCTTATGGTGGGCAAGGAATATCCTTTTTACTCTTCAAAATGTGTGCTGACTAGAAGCTGTAATGCCTACCCATGAAGGGCCCCAAAGGATTATATAACTTTTTTGTGGGCCCTATATTTGCAGGAACATCTGCATCCCCCCCATCTCTAGGCCTTTCTTAGTGAATGCTTATGCCAGGTCCCATGTGGACTGGAATTAGTTTTGTGTGGACCACATACAGAGCCAGCAGAGTGAGTTCTTTTGGTTTCAGATCAAGAATGTAGACCATTGTCCAGAGATTGCCACTTCCTTGTAAGAGAATACATCATGTATGAGTGAGCTTTCCAGACAGATCATTTCTTTGGATGCTGAGGGGTGAGGTGTTTTTGTAAGTGCCAGTGTGTCTCAAAAAAGGTTTGGGTCCATGATGGTTGTCCTGGACGTACACTCTGGGTTATCCATAGTACCAACTCAGCCCAGGTAGAACTTGACAACTGAAGTTGTTTTGGGTTGGTTTGGGTGTTTTGGGATTTTTTTGGTTTGTTTTGTTTTTTTAATCCAGCTGACGGAGACACTAGTATTACTGTAATCAGTTGCTCATTAGTGCCTTGGTGCTGCTTTAGTGGATTAAGCTAGTGCAGTCTGCTGTTAGTCACTGAACGTAAGAGGAGCAAACTTCCTTTTGCATTGCAGCTCTGTTGGAAAACCCTCAAGGACAAGGGAGCTGACCTTGATACTTTATGTGCCAATTTAAAAATTTAAACCTTCTAATGATGGTGTTTCTTTTAAGGATACTATATCCTTTGAGGAAGGTGTATGTTCTTTCTGATAGCTTTAATAGTGAGAGTTACTGCAACAAGGAGTTTGAGATTGACATAATGATGGTGCTGATTTTCTGTTCCCTAGGAAGGCGTGGTGAAGAATATGTAATCAAAGAATGCAAAACTCATCAGTGAGCTATCAGAAATGATTTTGAGCTCCTGTAGAACGGAGTGATGGAAGGATAGTGTGCTATTTGCAGGAACTCAGTTCAGGCGTGGGCTTAGCACGAGCGTTTAAAAGTGGCTTAGTCGCTTTTTATTCCAGTTTGTGCTAACTGACTTGTTGCTACATCACACGAACATATGATGTATTTGAGTGGCTTACACAGCTTTCCTTTGTCTTGTACTTTGTTTGGATTTTTGTCTTGTACTAGTTTGTGTAATTTAGTGTATCCCCTATGTATCAGTTGTTCCCTTTGTCAGATAAAAAGGCATGTTTTTGGAACTAAATTATTGTTGAAGTTTCAGAGTTTCACCTTGAGTTGCTAAGCACATCATTGCATTTTTCTTTGAATATTTTTCTGATGACTGCATAAGGACAATCTTGTCAGTTAATAAGAGACATTTTTTGATGCAGTTATGGAAAATACTACTTCAACAATATGATAGGTATGTACAGATAAAGCTAAGGGACTTGGCTGCTTTCACAGATGAACTTGACACTCAATACCTGTGTTACAAACCCCACTGAGTAATTACTTGGTTGCTTAGTGTCTGAGCGGATTGGTTGCATTAAATTTTGTAGGTGTGCTTGTAATCTGTGAAGACTATTCTGATTTTGTGGCTCCGCAGTATTGTTAAGTAACGGCAAGTAACATTGAAATACTGCCACGTTATACCATATGAATCTTTCTGGTAGCAAAATCCTCCATGTCACAATGTACACGTTTCTGAGTTTTTGGAGGACCATCCTGAAAGACTGGCTTTTGGAAGAACAAAAGCTTCAAAATAGGTAGTAACATCTTAATCAAAAGCCCTAAGGCAGAAGATGGGGCTATTTCAGTTGTAAGTTTTGCTTTACCAGTTCTGTTTTTCTGGACAATCCTTATTTCATGCATGGTTTTCATCCCAGTACTTTTGCTACTTACATTACAGCAAGCAGTTTTGTTCATTTTATTCACAACTGTCTTTTGAACCAGTACCTCTGGTCTTGATACGACCCTTATGTGGTTTAAAAGGAGCAGCTCAATTCGTGCAACTCCTCCAGAAATCAAGAAAACCATGTTTTCAGAACTGTTGGCTGCTAGTACATTTGAAACAAGATGTGAATGTCAGCTTACTCAAACAAAACCCCAAACAACCCACCCCACCCTCCAGAAAAGGAGAAAAAAACAAAAACAAACCAAAAAACAAACCCAACCCTTCCTTGCCTCAAAATGGAAGGGTGTTAAAATGATGAAACCAAGAAAAAATGATGAAGCCAGGAAAGATGACAAGACTGTCTAAAACATCATGCTAAAATAGCTAGAATTCCTTGAAAAGATTATAAATTGAGATCCAGTGAGTTGGTTATGTTATAGTATTCCATTGCATTGTAAGTGTCCTATTTATAGTTTCTTTTTGCATCTTCTTATGATATCAATAATGCAAATCTTACTTTTTATTGGATATTAATAGAATAGGTAGTATGACTCAATCCATCATCTCCATCTCATGAGAGGTGCTAACAAAAGATGATTTAAAAATAGCTCTGGTTTTTGTTTTCTAGCAAGTTATTTCCTCCTCTTCTCCACAAAGAAAGAAGAAAAACCTGTTTGTTCGTTTTTCAAATTGCCCCAAACAGGACGTAACTGAGTTTCTTGTAGGAAATTTCAGAGAAGGGGTTAAAATGTTTTCATCTGCTCAGATACAATGAAAATGAAGCAATGTAATGTTTCCTTTTTAATCCAGGGAGGATCTCATCGACAAAAAAATTGAAAGTGCCGTTTCTTGTTTGCAGTCTGTTATTGAGCTTGGACGAGTAATCAGAGACAGAAAAACTATTCCAGTAAAGGTCAGAACTCTTTAATATATTTTATCAATACCTTGGGAATGTGCAATAGCTTTGTAACTTTGGGAAAAGCCTGGGAAAATTGAATAATTAAGTTTGGAATAGCAGAGTTCAACAATAAAATACTTCAAATGATAAATAATAATTTCTGAAGTTCTTTAGTTTCAATTGGAAGGACAAAAGTTTCCAGGTTTTTTGTTTTGTTTTTTTTTTTTCCTTCTCCCCAGTATCCTTTGAAAGAAGTAGTTGTTATCCATCAGGATCCAGAGGCTCTGGAAAACATCAGATCTTTAGAGAAGTATGTACTTGAGGTAAGAACATAATGAACGTGATGCTTAACTGGATTGTGTTATGTCAGTTACCTAAACAAACGAAACTCAACCTTCCTCGCTGACAGTAATTCACTAGGTGAAATTATTTTGAAAGAGAATTGTAATGAAAGGGGACATCAGTGGGTACTGTGTACAGAAATGAAGGTAAATGGGTGATGATCCTTAGTCAGTTGTAATACTGAGAAATACTTAATTGCTCAGACTGACCACACGGGACTAAGAGGCTATTAGAAATGTTCTTTTTCTCGATCAGTGAAAGGAAAAAACATTTTCTGAATGAAAAGACAATAGTCAACTACGTGTTGTCAGAGACAGACCACAAAATTTGTGACCTCCTTCAGTTAAAGGGCATTAAAATCAGTTTGACAGTGAGTGGAATGGTTGATGGAGAGAAGGAGTTCCATGTGAGGGAGAATAGGGGACTAGTCAAGATTTTTGCATGATGTTGTTTATGAAATAAAATGTCAAAAAAGACGGTGTTAGTCTATACAATTTCGTACACTCATCTGCTCCTGTATGCTACTGCAATACCCTTTTAATGGGTGTCTGTTAGAGAAATGTAGCCTGCCCTACTTGTAAATCTTTGTTTGGATAAAAGCCCCATCATTCAAAGGAGAAGTAACCCTTCTTGGTTTTTTGAGCTTAACTTCCTGAAATGGGCTGCACTTTCAGCTTTTAGTCAGTAGTGTAAAAATCCATAGTATTGTAAGAAGCTAAATGAAAAAGGAGTTTGTTTATAAATAAATTTTATTTGTTTATACATTTATACTATAAATAAATCTTTTAAACTTCAGTACTGCATTTCAGAAGTTAGGCACAAAGCCTATCACTTTTTGATTGCTTAGAAGACTGTAGAGTGGGCTTTTTTTAGTCTTTATAAATTTCATTACAAATAGACTTTATATGCATCTTCTTTCACATCTGTCATGTACAAGAGAAATCAAACAGTGAGAGAGAATAGTGAAAAGAAAGACTGTTTCAGCTACGGTGGTGAATTTTGAGGAGCCATGGTGTTTTTATTCAAAAAGAAAAGCGGGAGGGAAGCTACTATGCTAGTATGCCTTTGAACTTTTTTCTAGGTATTGGAGCCTTCAAAACATCTTGCAGCACAGTAGTTCTTACTACTTAAATCTGCCATGGTCCTGCATTTGATACCATGAACTATGCTACGTGTAATTTCTCAGTGTTAGCGGCCTAGGGGCTTTATAACTGCTTTGCTGAACAAGGAGTTAGAGGTAATACCATCTCCATTGTAAGACTGGAGGCCTCTCAGAACCACTCTGGAAGGCCGTGAGGGAAGAAGGAAGACTGGTTAAGCAATGCTGTTCTTTCTGAGCAGTCTTAATTTCCTCTTGCTGCGGTAGTCTCTTGTTGGGATAGATGATCGGTTTTCACCCAGATGTTTCATTGTGTTCCTTGGGGAAGATAAGCTATGACTTCATAACTGTATGTGTTTTGGGGCGGAAAGAATTGCATTTCAAATAGCAATTCTTTGCTAAGAAAGCAGAATTCTAAAGGAGCTGATTTGGTGTTGATGCTGGGCAGAATGCATGCATTAGACTTGAATATAAATTGGGGATTACTTCATAACAATAATTTCTGTATGTTAATCTGTCTGGATTTCCACTTGAATCCTTGCCTTATGCAATCTTGTTGTATTTGTGTGTGAGTTTTAATTCAACAAAGCAAAATACACACCAGCTTTTCTCAGATGAGAACTGATGGAGTGGTCTTGTAAAACAAAAACACCTAGGTAGTTGTTCAGATGATCTTCCCCATTCAAAACCTCCTGATAAAAATGTTTCTCAAGAGGAGATAGTAGCCTCAGTGCAAGGCCCTTGTTAGGGAAGTTAGGTACAATGTAATACAAAAACTAAACCCCCCCAAAATAGCAACTTCCTTAACTGTTACAAGAGATTTCATGTGAAAGTCTTAATACAGTTTCTGAATGCTTGTGAGCTGCAAGTTTAGCCTCCTCGTGTCTTGCCTTCTCAAATCTACTTGTTTGAAACAATGTCTGTTTAAATGAGCACAAACTGGAAGAAAAAAAAATTTTAAACAGCAATGTAGTTGTACATCTCAACAGTTTATGAAAGATTTCCTTCCCTTCCCTCCTGTGGAAAATTCATTCACATCTGGAGAGGTGAGTTATATAGTGTACTTTTCATTATCCTCTGAAGCCTGCCCTCTTCCTGTATTGTAAGTGCCTGTAGCATATATACTAAAACCAGATTACTGTTACCACTTAATTCTTTGTCCTATTTTACCTCCAGCATACTTCCCAGCTACTGTCATATTAGTTGCATGGCTTCTATGTGTCCAAGTACAGTAATGGGGTGGGAAATGTAGGGATTCTTCCCAGTTCAGAGTGGTTCCTTTCTTTCAGCTCCATCCACAGCACTGAAGCTTTGAATGTGACACTGCAGAGGAACTTGCTGTCTCGTTTCTGTCTTCAGGAAATTCTTTCCATGTTGTATCACCTTAGGACCTCAATACTTCTTGAGAGCTGGTAGAATATAGGACTGATGGATTCAGCAATCTGCCTTTAGTTTGTGTTTCTGTTTAATGGTCTCTGGATTAGTAAATAAAATGTATTTCTACTAATAACTGACCTTTGACCTTCCTGTCATCTTTCATTTGTCAGAACCTGTCACTTTGCAGATCATTTTGTATACATTCATGACAGTCAATTGCAATGGCTGTACTAAGACATGCTGGTAGTACATGAAGCATAAGCTTATTATGATGCTTTCCTTTCAATAGATTTTTTTTTCTTCTTTAAATGTTTGTAACATTTTGCATTCTCTAAAGCCAGTGAAACAGGTCTTCAAAGATAAGTGAGAGAAGTTCCTTTTCTATTACAGTAACTGCTGGCAGTACAGTATCTAAGGATTTTTTTTTTTCCCTTGTCCAGAAATGATATGGCCCTTATCATACGCCTGCCCTTAGTACGTTAAAGGTTCTTTCTTCCTTTCAATAAGGTATCTTCAGAGGGTTCTGTAACAGAAGATCTAGCCACATGCTTAAAATGTGTGGGAACTTTTTTAGTTCAAGTTGTCGTTGCCAAGATCAGCTGCTTTGCCTTGACAAAGGGAACAAAAATCTGCGAGATCAACTGGCCTCGCTTGTCTTGGTGAGTCAGTCAAAGAATTCAAGAGATGACTGAAGCAGCAGAGGACGTCTTAAACTTCTAATTATGTGTTACTCCAGCAATACCATCTTTCCTCAAGCCTAAATATACATCGAAGGAAGGCTCCTAAAAATTCTGCTGGGGGGAACTTAAGAGCACTGGCTAAGGGAGTCATGGCTCAGTGCACAAGACTCTTAGATCTTAATTGATTTGCAAGTGGGATTGTAAGGCTTTTCTGTCATGTCAGCTTATTGATTATTTCTCTTAGGCTTGGCAGTTATGATACTTCACTTCAGAATTGCTATTATTATTAATCATTTCGATACCTGAATCTTTTCAATAGCAGAATTTTGTGAAACTGAGGTTAGCATCTATCACATTTTCTTGATCTGAAAACTGGATTTGTGGATTTTACAGAATCCAATTTAAAGGGAGATGAGGTTTGCTTACTCAAATGACTTCCAAAAAGATAGCTTACAAAATTTACTGTCAACTTCTACAGCTAGTAAAAGGTAAGAAAGGAACCTACCAATTTGATAAATTATTACATAATTGGATTGTACAAAAGTGTGTTTTAATTTATATTCATTTGCTACTGCAAACAAAGTTAAGTTATGTCTTATGGGAGATAAATTACAACAAACTCAAATACCTTTATGGAAGCACAAACACAAAATACTGTCTATTGTCCTATTATTACTATTATTATTATGTATCTTAAAATCCAGCAAACTCATGCTGAAGCTTAGTATGTGTTTTATTGTACTGCACAGCAATCAATCTAGTTGTTTACTAGGATGGTTCAGGGCTAAAGAGGTCAATGAATGGAATACAGGCAGACTGGGTAGTATTACTTAGGCTGTATTTACAGCTTTGTTCATCAACCTCCTACATATTCAGAACTTCAGAACCTTTAGTTACTGCCAGAAGTGTGTTTCTAGTAAATTTGCAGGTGCCAGAAGTAATCTGTAAGAAAAATTACACCATTTAATTTCATGCCACTGCTGACAAAAGAATTTGAAAAATATACTTGTCAGTTCTTAAAAAATTTCATTCACGGCTTTTTCAGAAGTAGCTGTAGTCTTTGATCTGCAGTCTTACTCTCTCATCATCAGAACATAGCAAATCATTTAAATAAATGGATTTTAATATTGGAACTGTCCAGAGTATAGAGTTGTCATGCAAAAATGGCCAAGCTCACAAAAGGAAATAAATCCAGAAGGCTTTGGCAACTGAACACAGTCGCATTTTATTCATTAGTATTTGAGACCTTTTACAACCCTAGTTTAGGACTACTCTTCCCAACTACTTCCAGTGAAAGGTTTTATCTGTGTAAATTTTACTCTATGCACAATCAGAATCTTGTTTGCATCCAAACCTTTGTATAACCTTCAACCCCCACCCCTATATATGGTTACAATAAAACAGAGAAAACTGACTTCTCCTTCATCAAATGCAAGGCCTGCTGGTATTTCATAACGTTAATGGTGTTACGGGGATGTAGTAGCCTGAGTCTGTGAATGGGCTGAATTAACTGATGTGTGAACTGTGGCAGTGTGTGGTCCTTCTGTATTTTGTTTCTTACAATATTACATAGTCGATATTTATTTTCCTTTTTAGGATGCTCGTTTAGAGAGCTCAGCCCAGCTGAAGCACAGCACTGGCACTTCTCTTTCTCTGTTCTGAGAATTGGGCGTAGCTGGGTTACAGGTCGATCTGATCATGTCTGGCACACGGCAGCAATGAAAAGCCCTTGTACCTAGGAATGCCTGAATATACAGGTGTTCCGACGGGTGATGGGAAGGACTGGTTGCCTCAGTTTGTGTGCAGGAGACTGGAAAGACGTGTTAAGGAGCTAATTTTGATTTATTGAGAAAATAAATTTAAGAACTGTCTTAAGTCAAAGACTGTATCGAGGCAGATACAAACAGACCTAAGATACAGACTTGCTTTTTTTTCTTTTTTTTTGGAAGAGTCATTCTGTGGTTTTCACTGATAATATATACAGAAGAATGGTTTCTTAATCTAATTAGTAAAGAAAACTTGTCCTGATGGAGTTGGCTTGTAGGTAATCTATCTAATGAGGCCCAAAGTCACCTTTCAATTTGTGCTGGTTTTTGGATTATTATTTCTTTTTCCCCACGAGGTCATCACTATTTGTGGGCTCATTTCCAACAGCACCCCATTAAAACTGAATGTCTGAAGTACGTAATTTTCATTAGACTTCCTAAAAGTTGTATTAAATAAAATTAGATTCAGTTGTATTCTTGGCTCCTCATGTCAGTAGGACTTCCTAGGGAATTAGACTGTAGCTCAGGGGCTGCATTTAAGCATTGCTTCTCAGTCTAAATGTTTGGCTACTTGCTAGTCCTGTCATGCTGATGCTACCATTTACTTCTGCTTCCTAAATGACTTGGAGTAGCTTGCTTGCCACATGTACTTGGTGATTCTGTATCATGTTGATGTGAATTCTAACGAACTTCTAGTGGAGATTTAAACACAAAATACTTCAAGTATTGGGCAGCCTGACACACAAAACCTGCCAAATTGTAGTGAAATATAGTGTGCTCCAGATGCATGCAGGTTTGTACCTGTAGAAGAACTGCATGTTGGCAATTAAAACTTTCCAAGATCCATCCCTGGTACGTTAAACCAAGAACAGAGTGAGACACTGTGAAACTGGGTATTTGGGTATCAAGTCCTGCCTTGTGTGTGTTTCTTACTTGGCTTTAGAAAGCAGGGAAAAAACAGACACTCTTGAAAACACAAAATAACACTAAGATACAGTGCTCCTATTTACAGGAGGTATACCAAGACATTATTTCTTGGTGTTATTAATAATGCGTGTAATGCATGTGTTCATTGGACAGAATGAAGTGTAGAGTGGAGAGATTTGCTGTGTATTTTCAAATTTGGTGTTGTATGATGGTCAGAGTGTGTCATAAGGTTTGTGGGGTTTTTTTTAATGGTCGTTTTTAATGTGCTTATGTGATGAAAATATTTGCAATTAAGAACATAAGAAATGATTTAGTGGTTTAAACTCGTGGCTCATCTAGCGCATTGTGCTGTCTCCTGCAATGGTAGAGTCCATTTAGACAAAGCATAAGCATCTGGCCACTTCTTACAGTAGACTCTCATCGTAGTCACCAACTGCAGCTATTGTATTAAAGATACTCAAGGGCACATGCCTGCTTGTTCCCTTTAACATCTTTTCATGTGTCTACTGTTATGAGCTTAATTCCTTTTTGACCTTGGTGGTACACACCTGCTTACCTCCTCTTGTGGCCTTAAGTTCCAAGGGTTAACTACTTGTGTATCTCTTTTAAACCAATCTCCTACTATTTCCACTGCATGCTCCCTTACTTGAAGGCTTGTTTG
Source organism: Cariama cristata (assembly GCF_000690535.1). Classification (NCBI taxonomy): domain Eukaryota; kingdom Metazoa; phylum Chordata; class Aves; order Cariamiformes; family Cariamidae; genus Cariama; species Cariama cristata. Next base: position 40,813 of record NW_009599664.1, on the reverse strand, counting down.
GGGATTTGGTGAATAACAGTTTTACATTCCTTACCCACCTCTCATAATTTTTTTAAACCTCAATCATATCCCCCTCAGCTTGCTTCTCTTCAAAGAGTTCTAGCCTTGGTCTTTCCTCATATGGTAGCAACACTGTCCTCTCTATCAGTTGTTCTGTAAAACTTTCTGGAGCACCACTATATTCCCCTTCAGATATGAGGACAAAACCTGCATGTGTTACTTGCAAAACATGGGCACACCCAAGTTTCTGTAGCAGCAAAATGACGTCCTTGGTCTGGAGGCCTTCCTGAAGTTCATGCAAGTTTCATAAGCTTTTTTGGCTGCTCTGGCACACTGATCTTGTGCTACAGAGCATAGATGGAAGTTTTTCTGAGCAAGGTGGTTTTCTGTACAGTAAGGACCTAGAATAAACAGATAAGAAAGAGACAAGCAGCATTTGTACAACCTAAACCATAAAATTATCGGACTATTTCAGCAAAATTTTTCTTCCTGAATTTTGCTAGGCCATTTTCTAATGGTGTTGCACACTGAGGTAATAGTTTTATCTCTCCAGGTAGTTGTAATGGTAAAATAAATAAGGCTGCTGAATAGGGATCTGATTTGAGTTGAGAGCTGACTGGTGTCTAGTAATAACAGAGAAACCTCTACCTAAAGGCTGGAGAGGAGGATAGGATCTTCTGCTGAAGGATAGTTTCAGTATTGATTGGGTTTGTTTGCTCTTGCGGTGTTGTCAAATTATTTAGTTCATAGAGAAAACCCTATAAAACACTTGCAGCTGGAGACTTATGACTTCCCTCGTACCATGGCCCCTGGTTTTGTACCCTTTCCACAGATGTCAGAGATGGCTCTTCTTTACCTTCGTCTCTTTTCTCTTGGTGTATTTATATAGGAACTTAATGTACGTCAAGTGACACTATCGACTAATAAAGATAAATATGGAGTCCGGCTGAGAGCAGAACCAGATCACATGGTGCTTGGGAAGCGTTTGAAAGGTGCATTTAAACTTGTCATGGCTGCAATCAAAGAGCTGAAGAGTGAGCAGCTGGAGGAATTCCAGGAGACAGGTACATAGTGGTACAAACCACAAAACGATGGCAATGTTGACCAAAAAAAGATCAAAAATCCTTTGGCTCATCAGAAAAAAAAGAAAAAAAAAAACAAGCAATTGCACTTGATTTGTGTATATTAATCAAGTATTTGCAGGAACAGACACAAAAGTATCCTTCTGTGGGCTTAGGGAAACTTAAGGCCTACTTCCCTGTTATTATCCCTTTTAAATGTTAGTTAACGAGAATAGGAGAAAAGTTGGTTTTATTATTTTGCTGACAGTAGATAAAAAGTGGCCGTGTAGGCTAATCTTATGCTGTTCTCATGTTTAAGTGCTACTGTGAGACCAAAATGAAGTAGAGAGTAAGCTGTTCTGTAAGGCTGAATCAGATTTGAACTGAGCATATGTGCGATAGTTTTTATTCTAAAAGCATTGCTTCAATTCCAGATTTACAAGTGGGTGTGAATTTTCCAGCTATATCTGTTTAGTTAACTGCTTAAATGTAAATTTTGATTTAGCTGAATATACAGGTTATTTTTAAATTTTACTTCATTTCATTCAAATGGTACGCCAACAGTTGCTGAAGCGTCTGCATTTGAGTGAGTTCTGCTGCCTGTAGGAGTTCTTATATGAAAAACCTGGATGTGGGAAGGTGCAGTGTTTCTTACTAGTGCTTAACTGCTGTTTAACTGTATTGCAAATATACTGCATTTCACATATTTGAAGTCTGATACTTGTTTAAAACTTTTTGAATTAAAAAAATTTCTTTTTCACTCTGATTGTAAGAGATGCTCTTCATCTGCCAATTCTGCAGGCACCATTGTTGTAGAAGGACACGAACTCCATGGGGAAGATCTTCGTCTCATGTATACCTTTGATCAGGTTGCAGGAGAATCTGCCCAGTTTGAGGCACATTCCGATGCTCAGGTATTTTATTAGTTTTGTTAGTTATTTTATTAGTTATTTCTTTTATTTTTTTTTGAGTAAGGGAAGAGTTCTTCTAGAAGTAATATTAAAATGGTGAGGTGAAAGCTGGGGTGGTTTTGTTTGTTCAGATTGTTCAACAAATTCCAGGAGCCTACCTTCTGAATTTTGGAGATGTTAAAGTACTCTCTTCAACATGATATTTTGTAAGTGAGAAGCTCTATAAAAATGTACCTGAGCTTCTGAGTGAGTTAATACTAGCTTGTTTCAAGTTTGTCACCTATTCAACTGTCTTCTTTGCATTACCTCAGGTTTTAGTTCTGCTAGATGTTACCCCAGACCAGTCCATGGTGGATGAAGGAGTTGCCCGGGAGGTCGTTAATCGCATCCAGAAGCTTCGCAAAAAGGTTAGGAAGCAATGGTTTGGAACAAGACATTTTAATTTACTTTTAAGCAATCTTTGGGCAATATGCAGCAGAAACTGACCTTTTAAATTAAACATGAAGCCCTGTATCATTTAGTCCTCATATATAGCTCTCTGATTGGACGTAAATGATTACAGATCATTATTTTGATTTTGAATCTCTGTATTACCAAGTGGCTCGAGTTGAACAATGAGCTTGCTATACATCATCCACAGTGAATTAACAAATTTATTTATTTTACTGAGCCACTCTTGTTTTCTATCTCCAGCCACATAGCTGTGGTCCAGTCTGAGTTAAGCAGCTCTCAGGCCTGCCTGCCTCCTGCCAAGAATTACATTCTGTTCCACCTTGGTTCTGGTGTGTTACGTCAGCTGGGCTGGTGAGAGGCAAGACATCTGAGCCTAGGACCGCTAAAAGAAACAAACGTGTGTCTTAGCAAATTGCAGGAGGCGTTCCTGGCACTGATTTGTGTACCTGCATTAATGATTCTGCTCTAAATTGCCCTCATCATACATACAAATGATGCTGTCTGACCTTGATGTTAAAGCACTTTGAACAATGTAACTTCTTTCTCTCTGCAATACTAGTCCAGAAAGAGCTGCACTCATTATCTGTTTTGTGCCAAGAAAGGGTGGTCACCATGGAGGTGATGACAAGTCTAAAAAGCCTTTAATCTGGAGAGGACATTAAGTAAGACTTAACTTGGTACAAAGAATTCTAAAGGTTTCAGAACCTGCAAGTTTAAAAAAAACCAAAACCCAACCCACAAAACAATCCCCTGTCCCCTCATGTGCATACACATTTCGAACATGGAACATGTTGTTCTATGACATACGTAGCATCTTCCTACTCTACTAACTTGGTGGCAATGTGCTAGAATTTGTATGTTTTTCAGAATTATGACTGAAGAAATCTCGCAAGAGCTCTAAATGATGTGTTTTTTTTTTCATGGAACATGGTTTTGGGAGAAGATACCTGTACAGTTAAGACTGCATAAATCTTCAGTATAAGACTGAAAAATGACAAATTTGTACCACAATAGCCTTTTTTAATATATATATAACATATATAAAAAACCTATGTAGATTTATTTCTGTATAAAATAAAACCTGGAAGGAATGTCTCCATGAAAAGAAAACTCTCTCATAAGTTACTAGATTATTTAAATTTACTTCTGTAATGACATAAGGCCATATTTTATTCTCACTTAAATGAATATCAAAATACTTAATCTTGCCTAATAATTAACATGATGCTAAAGTGCATTTATTCTGTCATTCTTTCATTCCCACTCCTGTTATAAAAGTGTATACATAATAAAAAACACAGATTCCGGATCCACAGTAACTATTACTGGCATTAGGGCAGCCATTATTTTTTAGCAGATTTTAGAAATAAAGTTTTCTTGATGCTGCTTTTTTTTCCCCTTAAAACCATTTTCTTACTGAAGCAGAATTTTGCTCTAATTCAGCTTTAATAAGCATACCATTCAAATTAATTGCTCTTTTCCTGAAGTATATGTTAGGATGTGAGATGTGACAGAACTAGTGCAAAAACTTAAAAGTCTGGTCACCACCTTCCAAAACAATACCAAAGTGTCTTGGAGACAATTGGGTGTTAAGAAAATGTCACTGATTGAGCAGTTGTTCAATGAAGAGCCAAGGGTTTAATTTCATGCTAACAGAATGTGTAAACGCTAGTAAAATTCTTGTGCATTAAGAAAAGCTTTTTAATTTGGTAGGCTTTCAACTTACTGAGGGGGTTGGGTTCGTAAATGAGTTTGGAAGTGAGACATTTTGAGTAAGGTACGCTGTTTGGTGATTATCTTTTGAAGAAACACTCACCTTGTTTCAAGCCTCTTTCATGCCCTTCTGACAAAAGAATTGTTTTATTCTAAATCTTTTGTGGACACTTATAACAAATAACTGGTAAATATCTTTCTAAGATACTTTTTTTCTTTAACTTAACAAGTATTTTTCTTTTAGTTTGTATATGTGAAAGTCATCTTGCTGTCACTAATGGTATATTTGGTGTATCCTACAGCGAAATCTGGTTCCTACAGATGAGATTACAGTGTACTACAGATCCCATCCAGAAGGTGACTACCTGGATACTGTTATTAAGGAACATATGGATTTCATTTTTGCAACAATAAAGGCTGCCCTGAAGCCTTACCCTGTGCCTACCTCAAAAGAAGTTCTCATCCAGGAAACGACCCAAGTAAGAAGGAAAAAGCATTGACTGCATAGTTCATTTTGTTATCTGTTTTTAACTGAACAAAGTGCTTCAATTACAGAAAAATTGTATGTTGATATTTATTTGTGGGATATAGTGGATGTTTTTTCATATTTATAAATTTCCATATTAGTCTTTTTGGTTTAAAAAAGAAAATAGTTGGGTTCTGTATATAGTATTTTTGAAAATGAAGCCGCTTGGGTACCAAAATAAGTATCTTCGGTAGTTGTTTGTGTAAGCTTAATACACATAGTTATTTGTACTTGGATTAGTGCATTGTTTAAACAGCAAAAACACTGTTGCTCGAATTTCTTCAAGTTAATAGTTAATATGCTTTTGTATTAGAAATGTTCTCCTTCGAGGCTAAATTTTGCCTTTTGGCTTAAGACCAACTTCAGTTATTAATGTTTCAGGATGCTTGTTTTTTCTCCCCCGTGTTGCTGAAGTTTGGTCTTTTGTAACAGTGCAGTTTTGCAGATTGCTTATTCTTTCAGCAGCAGATTTGAACTTTCCTTTGTTTTCTTTGTTTCTTCTGACATGTTTTGAGAATACTATTGCCATGGTTTTATTCAGACTTGCTATATTCAAAAGGCATTCCTAGCAGAATACTTAGTGGAGGAAGTATTCTTCAATCTAAATGTCATACTAGACCACAAAGACAAGAACTTAGAATACATCAAATTTTAAATTTGATTTACAGAATGGCTTGGGGGCCTGAGAATAGGTGAAAGGAAAGTGCATATTTTACCCATCTTAATAACAGTATGTGTAAAGGAAATGTTTTATACTTATTAATTGCACTTCTGAAGCTGTACAGATTTGAAACAAAGCTCTGGCCTTTTTCAAAACTATTAGTTTAATGTAGTGACAAACATAGGGAAAAATGCTACATAAGAGTGGAGAATATTGTGGTTGGGAAATCAGTGAAAATATTTTGCCATTTCTTCTAAGTACTTATTTGATTGGGCTGCTGCTGATGGACAGTTTGATGTTAAGTCAACATCAAATCTGAATTAGAATGTGAAAGCAGCTGGAAAAAAATGTATAGTGCTGGGAAACACTTGTCTGATTGCCTGCCTCTGAAATTGCCTAGTACATGAGCTGTAACGCTGGTCGCTCTGTCTTTCCATAAAAGCTTTCGTGCCTGTGCAAGTATGGTTCCCCCCTGCTATTATTTTTCTGTTTTCTAAATCTTTAGCAGATTCTAGTGAAGAAAAACACTGTGGAAAGCTGAAGATCAGTCCATTGGATTAGTTTTAAAAAAATACTGTCTATGTAAAGATGAAATCTTGCCCTGACAGAAGGTACAGGTTATTATGGATATAATTGATAGCTGTTGTCTGGATGTCAGCAAAAAACAGACATCCATTCAGTTTTGGAAATGATGAGCTATGAGCTAGTATGTAAACTGGAGATAGGAGGTTTGTGGCTCAGGCTACGCATTTGCACAAATGACAGATTTCAGACTGGAAAAACCTGAATAATTTTAACTGAGATAACCCTATAGATGACAGTTCTGTGTGGCTGTTGCAATCAATGACTAAGTTTATAGAAATGTAATCATCTTGCACTGGGCATACAGCAGAGAGTGTGTCCCTGTCAGCTTAAAATGTTGGGCGTGGAGGTTTTTTCAAACAAAACCATTAGCAGGGAGTTATTGCAAGTTCAGTGTACCGAAGCTCTACAGTTTATGGATGGTAAATGGAGGCAAAGAAAAACTCTGTAAGTAAATGCAGAGTTGTTTGTTATTATTTTACTTTAAGGAGTCTCAGTCACTACCAGGTACCTCCCTACAGAGTCAATCTATGGTCTCTGCTGTGTAGGTTGCCTTCTGCTCATTTAGATGGCCACTCTACTTCCAGACTTGGTGTGCCTCTGAATTGTTAAGTCACTGACTTAGGCTTTAAGGTAGAGGTTGCAGAGAGGAACAGAAGACTCACACTTTAGTGCAACTGTAAAGTCTTTCTTGGGGCTCGCTTCCTGGGACTGCAGAGATGGATTGCTTAGGGCAGATGTTTGACTCTGTGTTCTGCTGCAACTAGCTTGTCACATTAAAAGCAGTAAATGAAAATACCTGAAATGAAAAAGCCTTTCTTTGGAAGTCCTTTCAGTGTAGAAGTTTGGCCTGCTGTGGAGAGTTGAGGATAGCTGCAGCTGTGTGTGCTGAGTTTGCAGTTTGGTGCATCAGACATGGCTATGGCTGGTTGTCTTTATTAGTCATAACTGCATTGCATTTTGTACTAGCAGTTTCAGGCATAAAGACTATGAAAATGTGAATTCAAATTGAGTTGTGCATCAACTGTCTTCTGTTGATGGGGGCTGATAAGCAGCTTTGATGTGGAAAATGTTTTAGTGGCCATTACGCACTTCCAACTATAAAAGTAGATGCAAGTTAAAAGAACTAAGATGTGTAATTCCACACGTGAGTGCTTAAGTTAAGTCAACTGTGACAGGATCATTGCACCAAATTTCTGGAATTTATTAAAAGGAGTAACAGAAGTCTGCATGATGTTGAATGTATGTGAAGACTGGGACAAAAATGAAATGCAGTCTGTCTTTTCTACAAGTATTTTGATTACATTCAGGATCATTATGTCTGAAATTATCCTGGATCAATTTCTGATACAAGGCCTTAATTATTAACTCCTTTCCCAAAGACTTGCTCTGAGAAATAAGAACAAAAAAATCAGCAGTCGCTCAGAAAATACTGGGATGGAAGAGCAGCTGCTTGAGAAATGAGTTTTTAATAGTTGGTAGAATGGATAAACAGAGAATGAGAATTGCTGCTTGGTAAGTGTCTTTCCCTGCTTTGTAACAGGAGCTCGGTAAAGAGGGGCACTCCCAAGTTTGTCTGTCACCCTTTGGACTGTGACTCTTACCAAAGACTGTCTCTAATTTACAAAAAAATTGGCTTTAATGGCCACTGAGTACCAGGTGTTCATTTCTGGATGATATTTGTTTAATTAAAAATTTTAATTAAGACATCTTTTAAAGTGTGATTCTCATGAAAATTGGTGTAGATGCAGGAGTAAGTCCGGTCTGTACTTAGTTCAGGAAAAGACCTTTGCTTGGAAAAAGCAGAGTCTTAAAGTTGTGATTTAAGGCCTCTACAAAATAAGTCCGTTTCTGTAGCATTGCTACAGATCCTCAAGACTCTTCATCCTGTCTCTCATTAGCACAGTAAAATACATGTTCCATATCTTGATGGAGTGTTTCAAGTTTTAATTGATTCACTAATAGCTAATAGGGACATACTCAGAAAAGCTGACTTGATATCAAGACAACTGCTGCGCCGGTTGTTCTTGGTAGTCCTTGGTGGAGAGATGAAGGCTTCTCCAGACAGCAACTGAGAGCAGGGTCCTATCTTCAGATACTCTGGAAGAGTATTTGGATTATATTTTGGGAGACTATCATCACTGCTCACCACTTGTGAAAATTAGACTGTGTATTCCACTGTTTTTCTTATGTGTTAAGTACTGCTATATCTGTAACATATATTAAAGACAAATTCGTATTTGAAGTGCTCTGTGTCTGAAGGAAGATGTGGCAAAAGTTGCTATTTTATTGTAAGTCATGTTTGGTATAATAAGACAAGATCTTAGTGTTGCTTACTTAAGGAAAATATTTTGTTGTGTTTGTTTAATGAAACAATACTCAAATAATTGTAATATTCCTCTTTCTTCAGCTGAGGGGATCAGAGCTAGAAATTACACTCGTCAGAGGCGGTTTGTGTCAGTGTGTTGGTCCAGCCTGTGCCTACGTCAACCTCAAAGTTTGTGTTAATGGGACTGAGCAAGGTAGGAATGTACCATGCTTGCTTTGTCAGTGGTGGTGGTAAAAGACAGTTTGGAAAACAGTGTGCTGAATGTTGGAGCCACAAATTTGCTTGAAAGGTGGTGCAAACTCCCTTCTAATAGTAGCTTTCAATAATTCTTAAAAATAAGTTTATTAAAAGCAAAACCACATGTTGTCCATGATGTCTTCTGATGTGGACTTGAAGTAAATACTCAGGTGTGCACATGAATTATTTATATTCTGCAGAAGGGTTTGTATGTGAATATCTATACAGAGGCATACACGTTCTATATTTGTGTGTGTACAATGACCCACGCTCAGAGTGTGTACCTTGAGAATTTTTAGTTCTTCATGTAGAACTCTAAATGTAGGTGATGCCTTTCTGTGGAGGAGATACTGTTTTTGAAAAGCTTAGATATTAAGTATAGAGCTGAAAAGAATACTTAAAACTAGAGAGTATAACAACTATGTCTTGGATAATGAAAAGATGCGTGCGGTGATATTGTTAAAAATATTACAAGGTTGAGTTATACATTAAAAGGAGAGAAAACTAAATGCACGCTGGAATTTTTTTCCTACATGTGTTTACAGTTTATATGTCTAAGTGTGTCTCGTTTAACATGGTTACAAAGCTGCTTACTGAATAATAACGAACGTAACTATGTAAGCTGGTGAATGTCTCAGAGGGCACAGAGTCTGTCTGGTTTTAATCAATATAATACTGGAATATAACAGTGACATAAAAATTTGACTGCTTTGTTAATAAAACCAAATATAACTTCCATACTCTAAATCTGAAGCACACTTGAGTCCATCTCCCTATTTTCTTTCCTCATGCCCTTTCTTACTAAAAAAAAATTCTGGAAGATGCAGTGTTGCCAGTTTTAACTTAGCTTAGAAATTCACTGGAAGTAATTAGAAAAAGTCATTAGAAAATCATTGAAACTTGGATGTTGCTTCCAAACTGCATTTTAATTTCATAATTTTGGTTTTAGGTGGTGTGTTGCTTCTGGAAAATCCAAAAGGAGATAATACCTTGAACTTTACTGGACTTGTAGATGCTGTCTCCTGCATTTTTGGTCTTAAAAATTCAAAACTGACAGTTTTTAATGGAAAAACAGGTAAATGAAGTATGACAAGGAAAATTGAAAGTCTTTCTAGCAGCAGCTAGGAGTTATTTACAGTATAATTATTTACTGTATAATTTTTCTATATGTATACAGAATTGATGAGAAAATGCATAAGGAAAAATTATATTTTATAGAATCTTAGCTTTTTAGACTGTGTTTATAGTCACATCAAAATGTTTCCAAAAGCTGCTGCTAAATGAAGCCTATCTCTTCTGTTACCTTACTTCCATTGCAGTTCTCATCAGGACAAAATCTGATTTATTTCAGAAAGTGTTTCCATCAGGTCCACGCTATGCTATATATTGATGGTGAGCTGCCATCAGCTTTTGCACGCTTTTTTTTCCCCTTATGCCTCAGTAGGCAGAGTGAGAACTAAAATTGAACGCAAAGTGCTATCTGTAGAAGAAAAAAGTGTTGTTTCTTCACCCTAGAGAAACTTGAGGATCTCTGCATTTCTTCTTTTTGGAAGAATCTATGGAATATTTTTGCAGCTTGAACTTTGCCTTTGTTAAGGCATGAGAATGTAAAATATCTTCTATGGATTATACATAGACTTACCGGCTATATCATAGTTTGGTTCATTACGAAGATAATACAGCTGAAGCAGAGGAGAAAAACATTATGAAAGATGTTGCAGTTAGTGGCTATGAGACCCTATCAGCAAATTGGCAATCTCTCCCCTGAGATGAAGATGTTGTTTCACTATTACATCACATATAATATTTGAATAAATCAGAAAAAGTTACAACTTAAAAATCAGTACACTGAGAACAAGATTACATTAATAACTTTTAGTGAAGAAATACAGGAAGTAGAGTACTTAGCAGTGACAATGCTGTGATACGACTTCAGAGATGTTTCAACAGCAATAGTAAACTCTGTGTATGTTCTTAGTGTTATTTACAGGCACATTCTGAAGTTCAAACGTTGTCTGTTTCCACACCATTCGTATTAAGTCTAAAGTGAGTGATAAGGAAACGATAAAATACTGCAAAAGTGGTAATTGGACAGCTACAGAAACTTTTGCTAGTGTGTTTTCACTGAAATATTACTGAAGCAACATCTCGGGGGAGATACTTTAATGGGCTGTTGTGAACAGCTGTTTTGGGGTGTCCACAGGACTGCTAAGGATCACCAGTTTATGTCTACCTGTGACATCAGTAGGGAAATAGTCTTCCTTGTGTCTGTCATGTTACTGTTACCACCTCTATCTTTAGTTTTCTTACTTGTCTTTTCCTGAAAGCATTTCTAGAAGAACGTTTTGGGGTTTTTCATATCTGATGTAATCCATTACCTTACTCCGATAAAACTTCTTTCCAGGCTGGGCTCAGCTGAACTGAGTAGTTCTATCATACAAAACAATTAGTCTTTGCTTTCAGCTATAGGTTATTTATAGGTAATTTTGGATCCCTCAGTATCTTCCTCAAGATTCAGTTATGTTTTGAAAGAGGAAATAGTTTTCCTTGAAATCCTTTTCCAAATAGTAGTGGTATACTTCATAGCAGTGTGGGATGTGCCTACAGAGGTGAGTATGTACTAGTACAATTCATTACCATCACAAATCTTGAGATGACCTGCAAAAGGCCAAGAAGAGTTGGGAAACTCTCATCTCATTAAGATTATAAGCAGTTTGACTCCTTATTTGGCTTGTTTTCTGCCACTAAGAGGACAAAAGTATGCAGCATAAATCTAATAATGCTGAATTCCTAAAGGAAGTGGAAGGAAAATCTAAACCTCTCCTCTTCCTGAAAGGTTCTTTTCTGCTGCAGTACCAAAGGCTTTATTTCTTCTGTTTCCATGTCGCTTTTGCTCTGTAGGTATCATTTTGGGACTTCCCACCTTGGTGTGCTGATTTTAAACTTCCACTCTTTGTGAGCGGTCTGGGCAGAGCACGTTTTTTTTTTCCCCTGCTGGCTTATTGACAACATGGAAGTTCCCTTGGAAAGATTAGGTTATCAAATTCACTTTTGTTGCAGTTTAGGAGAGATCTTGCATAAGTATTGATCAGCAGAAGATACGGCTCCCTGAGGAGTCAGGGTTGAAGGCATATACAAAGAAAATGGCTCTTAAAGATGTTAGAGAATACAACTGAAATTCCTGTGTTTGGTTTGGATAGAAGCCCTTTGCTTTATCTGCCCAACCTTCGCACAGGTAATGTCAGGTGAGGCCTAGTGGCGATTCCAGGGTTTCTTTAGGTAAGGCAGGGGGTTGGTATCAGCCACTCTGAGAGGAATTGCAAAGGTCGCGCAGTCCAGACAAATTGTTGCTGAATTGTTCCCATGTGTGTTAATAAAATTGTGACCCAGTAAAACCCTATTTCTGGCTCCTTATTTTCCTTCCTGTGGTTTTTAGGGCTGTCCACTTTACTTGCAGTAATTTATTATCTTGTTTTCTAATTGTAATGAAGATTTACTTACGGTTGTTTAATGGCACAAAATCAGGCAGTTCTTGTATTAAGGCAGGCTGAAATATGTCATGTCCCTGGTTTTCAGTGCAACATTGAAATAATGGGATAAAGATTTCTTCCCCAACAGCGTATCGATGTATTTTGAGTAACTGCACAAACACTGAGCAAGGCGCTGGGATTTGTATTGACCTTCAGAAACTGAGAATAGAATTTGTCTCTTTTTACATTTTTTAAAAAAAAAAAAAAAACACATTTAAAGGAAAGGAGTTGGGCTCAAGTCAGATGGTATAAACAGTTGTCTGTGACTTTTTCTTTTTGTTCTGGATTGCTGAAAAGCTGAAAACTTTCTCAACTTCTTATTGGGAATGGTTTTTGACTTACACTTGGCTTTCATGGAAGTAGTCCATATTTAAAAAAGACCTATTTAAAAAAATTTCAATTAGTTTATCTTTATGGGAATAAAGCTATAAATCATGTAAGGCTTAAAAAAGGGGGGTAAGGAAAGGTTAGGCAAAAATCCCCCTACAAAATTCTTAGTCCATGTCTTATTTCATCTTTATGATTTTCAGATGGCTAATTTTTTTTAATTCTATTCTTAGCACTGTTTTCTGAACAAGAGTACAAAAAGATTGTTTTAATCTTTAATTTTTAAAAGGCCATGAGGGTGTAAGGCACCTTAGGAGAGCATTACCACTTAAATCTCAGCTGCAGGGAGAGCTGACTTTAAAAGTGACTTTAATATTGATGAGCACTTGTAATATCTGGTTGTTTTCAAGTGTATTGTTATATATGAAAAAATAAATCTTTTTTTTTTTGTTCTTATGAGAGGGTTTTATGAACTGACGCCACTGACAGCACTGTACATGAGCGCTTCCTTGTGAAAATGTCAGTGGTCTTGTAATGCAAAATGCTAGATTTGTTAAATACACAAATCACCATTACTGTAGCTTCTGCTCTGTTGCCCTGCATAGATCTGCACAGATCCTGGCAGCTGGCTAATGTCAAACTCAAAGTTACTTGAGCCATGTGTTTCTTGCTCTGTAAAGCACCCTGCTTGCTAGTGCTGTCTCCTACCCATGACCCACGGATTGTATGTAAATGGCAAGCAATACTGCTTTAGGGTTATGCTAGGAAAAACCTGCTGCTGACTCCCTTTCCATAGGATGAAATCTTGTTAATTCCTCTCCACTTGTTAATTTAGTTGTTTTCTTGCTTTCCTGTAAGTAAAACGAAAAGCAAAGCCCCCTGCTGTGCTTGAGCATGTGCCTTGCATCTCAAACATACCAAAGAAGTGTTTGGGTAGCTGGTGGATGGCCACCATCATCGCCACATCTTCATTCTTGAGAACTGAATTTTAGAAGCAACGATGAAGTTTTGCCTTTTCCTTTAAAGCTTTGTGTGTGTATATATATATATATATACACACACATATATATATGTATGTGTATATATATATATATATATGAAAAAGTTGATTTTTTGAAAGAGAGCATTTTAGAATCTTAGATGCGGTCTGAGGTCTTCATCCTTCCTTAGGGCAGTCTCAAGCCTTCCACAGTGCATTGTGCTGTGATGTTCTGTGGCAGTTGGCAAAATTTTGAGAGCTTGTAGCCTGTGATTACTTTTCACCTTTTAAGGCAGAGGGAGGGGCTGTTTGAGTTCTGAGGGTTTGTTGGTTGGTTGGGTTGGGTTTTTGGGTTTTTTTCCTCATTTTTAAGTTTATAAACATCCTTGGAAAAATGAGTGCCACTTCTGCCCCTTTAAAATTAATTCAGATGAACTGATGGAAAATAAGCTTTGTAAAGCTTAGGCTCTGTGACACGCGAATAGGGCTGATACAGAATGAAAACCTTGGAAAGAGATGACAGATGTGCCTGTTCCATATGTACAGGCAAGGCACAATTCTTAGAAGAAATTAAATTTATTAATTCTTCCTGGATTTGGTCTTTGGAGTCCTTTGTAGCTGCAAAAGCTTTGCAGCAGAGAGTGATGTTATTTCTCTGTATCTTTAATGTTGTGGCTCTCAGCAGCTTTTTTTTTTTTTTACGTCTGTGATAGACAGGCTCATGTAGGTAGTGCAGAATGCAGCCCTACATACTTCATTTGTATTACAGAAACCTCATTAGCTTCTCATCTGAGTGCTTTCAGGGTGCTGGCGTTACTTCCAAAATCCTTTGAGACATGGGTCCTGTTTTCAGTCTGATCTTCCACCGTTTTCTAAATATGCATGGCTGGAGTCATCTGCTGAATCATCAGCTGTTGTTGACAGTAAACACAAATATTAATGCAGAGGGCATTATTCATGAGCTAACCAGCCACTGATTTTCCATTTATTGTTGTCTGGAGTTTAATGAGAGAAATGTCCTGATGTGTCACAGTAACAGATATCCAGTGCTGCTTCAGCTAGGGAAGTCAGGGTACAGGCAAAGACCATAGGTCTTAATTTAATAAGAGAGAAATGGTGAATAATTTCTTAAGTGAATAATTTCTTGCTTGTTTTAAAGTATTTAACTATTTTTATTGCATAAGTAGTAATGTTATATATTTATGTGCATAAGAAATGTCACATAGGAACTAATTTCCACAGCAGATGAAGTGCTCTGTGTTGTTAAGGAAACAAAATATTTCTGCACAAATTCTATTTTTCAAAATGGAGCAGTGCTCTTTCTTGCGGAAGGAATTGCAAAGAGAGAAACACTTCCACAGTGGAATCGGTAGTTAGAAAGCCTCATTGTCAGCTAATTGAGTGAGAACTGGACCTCAGCTTCCCTGGAATGGCCTGACTGGTCTCATTTTCTTTTTCAGAACTGATAAACAAAACTGACTTGCTTAGTCTCAGCGGAAAGACTCTGCATGTGACAACAGGGTCAGCACCTGCTCTGATCAACTCTCCTGATGCGCTGCTCTGCCAGTATATCAACTTGCAGTTAATGAATGCAAAACCACAAGGTATGTAGGATACTCATCTCTCCTCATTTACAGGCTGAGCTTTTTGTGATACAAGTTTTGGACACTGTCACTTATTGATGAAGATAAGTACATACTTTTTCATTGGTAGATGGTGGTTTTGTCTATTTTTTCCTAGTATTTGCTTTCTAATAAACACAATGTTTATATTTAGCTTTTCTCCCTCTTTTCAGAAAAGAAAAAGGAGAGCTAGTTTGAGATAAGGGGCAGCATTTAAACATGAGCCCTTCAGCATTGTTTTCCTATTTCTGATGATCTGCTCACCTGTGCAGCTTATTTCAAAAGGCTGAGTCTAAAACTGACCAAAAATGAAGGAGGAGCCAGTTCTTTACCACAACAATGTAAACAGCCTGTGAAACATTTCTTAGTGCTATTTAAAAGCCAAATGAATTGTGTTATGACCCAGATCTGGAGTATGGATGTGTGTATGTAATTCTGTTCCACAGCTGCTAATCTTGTAACTTCTACTCTGAAACCTCATGTTGGAACAGCTATGTTGTTAGTAACTTGTTCTTAATTTCTGCCCTGGTATGAGTCCTTTCCGGACTGTCCACGTGGAACCGTATTGACACTACTGGGAACCTGCTTGGGACGAAAAAGTGTTTTTAACTGGGGATTTGATCATCAGAAGGTGCTTTGCTGAGTTCTTAGTGGTTTGTGTGTCCTGTTGAAATATTTAATGTTTCCCAGTCTCTAGGTTATCCTGCTGACCCATGTAAAGAATTCTGCAAAGTTTTCTTTTGTTTCTTGAGCTGTTAATAATCACTTATACTTCTGATTTGCTAGTTCATGAACTTACTTAGTGAATATCTGTAAGTAGGTTGGTATTGGTAATTACTCAGCACTATGAAGAAACAGAGATGAAATGGAAGAAGAAATCCTAAATTTCAATTTACCAGGATAAATGAAATAACATCATTCCTCACCAATGGTGATTCAACTGTTTATCTTGCTCAGAATGTCAAAAAGGAACAGTGGGAACTCTTCTAATGGAAAACCCTGTTGGTCAGAATGGATTAACATACCACGGTCTTCTACATGAAACGGCAAAAGTTTTTGGGCTCAGAAGCAGGAGGCTAAAATTGTTCCTGGATGAAGCACAAACTGAGGGTAAGCACAAACTTCTGGTTTGCATGTCCAAGGGTACTTGGAAGCTTTTGTTGAGGAGCAGCTAATGTAGCCTGAGATCTAGTTTAATTACTAAGTGCATACTATTTACACATGGGTATCTAATTTTGCTCAGTAATTCAATATTTAATTAATAAAATCCTTTAAGCATATATATACATTTAGAAATTCAAAGCTCTAATGCATTACCTTCACGAAATGGCCAAGTCAAGTTCTGTAGAAGTTTCTTCCTTTTGAAATAAAAAGGTCAGTCAGTTACGTGCTGCTGTGACTAAGCACAGAGAGTGAATCTCCTCCTAGAAGTGAGTGCATCTAAAGTATGAGTATTTTAAGAACCTGTTCAAATTCTTCCTGTAACATTCATATTGTTGCAGATTTTTTTTTCCCTTCCTTTTGGAGAAGAAGTGGGTGGAAAAGAGTATCGGCTCTATTTTAGAGTTGTGTGAGTAGGTCAGAGTTGGTAGGGTACGGCAGCTGCAGTTCATTCAGAATACCTGGGAAGTAGGAAGCTTTATCACAGTCACATATCTGAAACGTTAAAGAATCTTCCAACACACAGACAGATGGTGAGGCTTAGAAACAAAAATTTTTGATTCATGAGAAAGATAAGACTAAAGATGTAGCCACCTGTGGTGCTAAAAAATTGGACCCGAGAAGGATGTAGGACTTCATTTGACAGGAAAAATGGATTGGAAACTACATGGTAAAATGAACTGTGTTTATTCAAAAGCCATTTTTGTAAGTAAAATGGATCTCAAATGTTGATGAGACTTTCTAGTGATAGTTTGAGCTAATGCTGAAAATAACGTGCTGAATGGTGTTAACAAACATAGAGAACTGGAGACTGTAGTGTTTAGAAGCAGCACAGGGTGTAAGAACCAAGTATATCAACCACACTTCATTTGCCTAAACAAAAAATACATTTATGTGCAAAACCTTGCTGAGTAGGAATTTAGCCATTCAGGAGCAACTGATGTTACACATAGTTCTTTTTCGGTTTTTATCATTGTACAGGGCAAAAGAGGTTCACAGCAGCATATGATTTAGTTAAGATACTAAAATAACTATTGTAGAAAACTTTTGAGCTTTGAAAGAGGGAAGTAACTGACAAAACAGGAACATTTATACCATTTAAGTCTCCGTTTAAATAAGGAATTTTAAAATGCCTTTACCTAAAAGGGAAATTGGTTGAATCACTATAACATATTTGTAGTGCAAATTCTCCAGAACTATTTAAGCTTTAAGTAAAGTGTGTAAAGTGAAATTCACGATGATGTGAAAGATCAGATTTGATACCTCTTCAAAGGCTAACCTAACCAATTTGGTCTTTTTTTAGACTCGAAATGTAGAGAACTTGGTCCCAGTGGTTTGTTTGTGTGGCTAGCACATGCTTATGCCATATAGCTATGCTTCTGCTATCTCAGATTTAATTCTCACCATGTAGCTCTCTTAATAACATTTTTTTAATTGTATAAACACTGAAATGGTTGTACTTTATCTTCAGATCTCTTTGTATAATAAATAAGGACTGCATATAAAACAAATATTTTGATGCCTCTGGAAAATATTAGGTCAATTAATGTTTATGTGTATTGTTGCAACCTTGTAATCCTTTATTCATCTCTTTATCAATATATTTCCAGGTCCTATCTTCCAAACAAAAAAAGTTCAGTATCTTGGGTAGTTTTTTTTATGGTTTCTTCTAAAAATAAAAAATCAGTTACTGTTAACAATTTGAAACATTTGATGAAAATAACGCATGAATTGGAAGTTTGATGCCTGTCTTTATAAAAAGAAAAAAAATCACTTGGTGGCAAATGAGCTATGAGTTTTGAAAACGTTGTATTTATAAATGTTGTCAGATACAGGCAGTTGGGCATTTGCTGCCTATTGCACAAAAGGTTGCCAGCTTCTCAGGAACAAATGTGGTTTTTATTCCCCTTTGTAATATTGGAAAAACGTTCTATAAATAAATGTCAAAGTGGTGAGAGTTGCTTATTCGTGAGACTGAAACATGAGTTACAGGTAACTGATTCAGAGACATGTTCAGGATGAAGGCAACACTTTTTAATGTACAAATTTCAAAGCCTTCTTGTGGAGGAATTGGCACAGAAAGGAGGATGTCCTTACATTTTGTTGATAAATCAAGTTTCCAATTTCTGAAAGTAATTACTGTGTTAAGTACTGTTGAAAATAGTAGCTTCATGTAGTTCCTCATTTTTCAGGATTTAAAAAATAAATAAAATAAATTAACACTTTGAGACTAAGTTCATAGTTTGTTTGGCTGCTTCTGCAGACCGAAATAACTTTTTTTACCTACTGATGTAATGTGTGCATGGAGAGGGAAGGAACGCTAATGAGGGAATAAAGCCCCAATTGCTGAATTGGATTATACCTCTGCTCTTTTAGCTCTGTCGATGGGTATTCAGATGCTTAAAGCAGAGCAATACACTGGAAGAGACCTCCTTAAAAACAGTACCATCATGATCCATAAGGGCTTCTTAATTCTTTAATAAACTTCGATGCAGACTATATCTGCTGAGTCTTAAAAAATTAAATAT
Source organism: Cariama cristata (assembly GCF_000690535.1). Classification (NCBI taxonomy): domain Eukaryota; kingdom Metazoa; phylum Chordata; class Aves; order Cariamiformes; family Cariamidae; genus Cariama; species Cariama cristata. The sequence continues at coordinate 22,193 of NW_009599664.1, read as the reverse complement.
TTTTAAAAGAAAGATGGGGGCCTTAGTGTTAGAAGGAGCGTGCATACTCTTACATGGAAACAAAACTCATTGCTGCCATTTCTAGAATCAGTTTTCACTTGGACATCATGTTACTGAAAGCTAAACTGCTTTTACATTATCCCCATGGATGCACTTCACAGACCTGCCTCCCCCTACCACACACGCTGCCTTGGTCTCTCTCAGCTGGAGGTAAGCCCAAGTTAGAGCAGCGTGAATATCAGTTGTCAGTCCTGTGATACAGTGCAGTACACTAAAAAATTGTTTCTACTGAAAAAAAACACTCAGCCATTCTGAATGTTATTAATCTGTCATTTGTGCTAACACTAGTGCCAAAATTTAAAATTATCTTTTATTTGCTTATGTTGTCCATAGGGATTCTAGTGTGCAGAGTAACACCATAACCCCCGATCTTCTTTTGCTTTGGTTTCAGTGGATGTATTTGTGGTTACCACTTTGAAGTTTCTTAGTCGAGACCTCTGGTATATTTGTTATTTGGATTACTTTTGTTCCAATGCTCTACCTCCCAGTATTCCAAACAATCTACTCTGTTATTGGGGCAGTTTGCTACAGCTGACGGGTGCTGGGAAGCATTGAGCTAGCAAGCATCGAACTTCTTGGGAAAAATGCACTGTAAGGTGGCAAGACTAGTGAAAGAGATTCCCAGTTCCTACTAACTTTGCAGGTGATGCTTTCTGTAGCCGCAAAGCGCAATTACTCTGTGTTTGTGTTTCATAAGTAATTATAGACCCTGAATCAGCCTGTTGGAAATATGCTGTATCCTTAAGAGAGTTTTGTTGGTGAGACTTTATCCTATTCCTGTTCCAAACTATGTGCATATAGCTATGAAAAGACTTAAGGAATTGATCTGGTATGGTATGAAATTCTTTAGGCATACTTGACAAGATTGCAACATTAGTTTTCCAGCAGATGCTACTACAATCCTTGTTTTACATATAAAACTCAAGTTAATGTATGCATGTTCTTATTCTTGGACTCCTTCACACATACGTTGTTTTATATTCTGTCAGAGATGGGACGCTAGAGGAGATGGATCCTCCGTATGGCCATCCTTACATAGTGTTTATAAGGGACTCTGGTTTTCAGTGCATTGTGTTGTATTGTTAATATTGACTTTGTATCATGGCATTATAAAATAATTTTCTGAACTAGGTATTATTCTGTGTGGATGTGAAGCTGGGAGCTGTGGGCTGACATAGACTTTCCAAAAATTCTACTTTCTAACCTAGAACAGTATCTTCAACGGTTGCGGTGGCAATCCTGATGTATGGTGACCCTCCCTTTAAGGCACCATGCTTTACAAGGGGGAATTTTGAGCTGAGCAGTTTCTGTCCTAGTCCTGTTTTGATCAAACCAGCAGAACTGTCTGAATAAAGAAAATTTTACCTGTAAGCAAGAGCACTAACTATGTGCTGTTCTCTCTCTTGTTTTCTTGGTTCAGAGATCACAAAGGACGTCTCCATGAAGAACTTGAACATGAAGACTGTGTATGTCCGTGTTATACCCACCACAGCTGAATGTTGAGAATTCCATTTCTATGAATGAGACCATGTAGACTTTTTTCCACAAAAAATGAAGTCAAATTACATTAGTATGCTTTTAGATTAACATCCAAGTTGTGTATGGTACTTTTAACATCTCAGATTGCACACAGGATGTTTTCTACCAGTGCATGTCTAATATGCTGCTCTTTGGTTTCAAATACAATGTATTTTCATTATGTTATCTTATGATACTGTAAAAGCTGTTCAGAAAAATGTCAGAACTCCTTAACCTTAGATATCTATGCAGTAATTTGCCTGAAAGAAATGGGACTAGTACCTCAGTGATGCTGTTCTCTGCCTGTCCTTTATGCAGAGGGCATCTTTGATTTTCTAAACCATGGGTTACCTACAAGACTCTGATACATATATACACCATGTTACAATAGCTTTGAAACTTATTTAAGGGTTACCCAGATTCGTTCCTTCATACTAGCTGGATTTTCATGAAGTGCGTGGCTGTTGATTTAAAATACTCCCTCATTTCAACACTTGGAACAATAAATTTGCTTCATCTCCAAACTCGTTTACCTGAGTGCAGAGTACTTTGTTTCCTTACATTTTCTAAAGAAGATAACACTTAGCACACAGTATAGATCATGAAAACCTAGAGAAACTTGAGATCTGAAAATGTCCATACTGAATGCCAGTGACGTTTTGGATTGTGATACTGTCAGGTTTGGGGGATTTTGTTTGGTTAGGGTTTTTGGGGAAGGTTGTTTGCTTTGGTTTCAGATTTACAAACAGTTTTAGATTGAAAATTGTGTTGGGTTTTTAGCTTTTATCATAGTCAATATAACTTGCCAAAGGTTTTAGTGTTGACTTGTGTATCTGTAGGCAAGTGAAATAACAGGCAATCTTGTTTCAGTTTGAGGATGTTTTTTGGCTAGTTAACTTAAGCTAGAAGCTTATGCATACTTAAGTTTCACTGCATTTCAGTAGTGTTGTTAATCAGTGGTGAAACTCGCTATTGCACAGCATACTGAACTTGAAGGTATACGTGCATGCAGCTGCCTTTGCTGCTCTGCCTTTATTAGCTTCTTGAGAACAAGGTTACGTACACTGTGAACAAGAGTATTAACAGAGAGTAACGTTTTGTAAGAACAACAAAGTCTTGCTTAGCATGTTTTTCCATTGCTCTATGCTTTTCATCTTTACACTATGAATATAAACCAAAGCTTTTTTGTGATAACACTATGTTAGTGGGAATAACTATAAATAAATGTTCTGTGTAACTACTGTGCTCTAGTGGACCATACCCAAATTGTAAGTACTCGTTTGAAGTAAATCAAGTCTCTGGCATTCAGCTTACAGAAAATTATTTTTATCGGTATAAAAAATGTCGGTGCCTGAACCTACTGAATCACTGGCCTGTTCAGTTTAATGAATATTGGACACTGCCCTCTACCATTCCCTGTAAGTCAGCTTGCTTATCTTTTTATTGACGTAGTTACGTGGAAATCAAATTTGTATGGGTTGGTTTTTTTCTCATATTAAAAACGTCCAGGTTATGTCTTCTGGGAAGGTAAGATTGCTGTTCCTAAGATGAATAACTTTGCTTTATTATTTATGGAGAATAAATGAAGATGGCAAATGATTGCAATTGAACTTCATTCTTAATGAGACAATCTAAGGGGACAACATTACTTGCATTTTTAAGGAGTTATTTCGGATTTAGCATTTTGTGTATGTGTATTTTTTTATTTCTAAGGATGTTGACTGGCCAAGTTCTGTGTAAGGGCTGGATTAGATTTTGTATGTGTGTGTATATATATGCTTTCCAGTGAATTAAAAGCCCAACCAAGATTTATGAATTCACTTGTGAGTTACAAACAGAAAAAGATAATCTTCAACAGAACATTTTCTCTTTCTTAAATATATTTAGAGCTGCTTAATGTAAAAAATAATCTGCCCTTGAGAGAAGAAATACTTCTTGTGACCTTAGTTCAATAATCTCATACTTCACATGAGGTATAGTTGAATTGGGTTTCCTGGATTTTCTTTAAGTAAATGACTGCCTTATACTGAAAAGGGAAACTGGCCTTTCCCTTGACTTTGTACAGGAGCTTTCTCTGTGAAGATGTTCTGCAGAATAGCAGTGCCTGTGATACACTATTAAAATAGACGAAGGCATGCTGATAAAACTTACAGTGAGAGGTAAAGGATGTAAATTATTTATGCACAGGAGATGGGTGAAGGAAAAATATTGCTGATAATTCAGTATGTGTCCCTTAGTTCTTCAAGACCAATGTGAAGGCAATAGGCTTTAAGACCAAGTTAGCAAAGACAGTGCTTGATTTTTTTTTTTTTTTTTTTTTTTTGTAGACCTGAAATTAGTCTGGTTAGTTTGTGCATGAGGCTGTGTGAAGGTTGCTGTATTAGCATAACTACCCATTACCTGCTTCTCAGAGAGTGTTTATGGAATAATAGAGTTTATACTGTACTCTGAAGAGCAACCTAAAAAACAGAGGGAGGCAAGCTATTATTTGAAGAAAAGGAGATGACAGACTACAAACTAGACATGAAACACACATTTTGGGCTTTTTTTTCATCTGTTTCACCACAACTTCATGTGCAAACAGGAGGCTGGAAGAATGCTTTCCTGTGGGTTTCTAGTCTTGCCGCACAAAATGAGACAAAGTATGGCCAAAAAGACAGTGGAATGTTGAACTGCTTTTACAGAGTGTCCCCACAGTGTAAGTATGGAGTGCACCTGTAACACCTGTATTCAGACACCGCCTTAATGGAGGGATGCTGCCTACCTGGTGCTTCGTATTTTAATAGATACGGATGTCTCCCAGATTTGTCTTAATGTTATCTAGCTGCATTTCTTTCATTTTAGTAAAATACAGATATATATTCATGTTGCTTGAGCTGGAAGTAAATGGGACCACATTCTGAACAGTGTAAGAAAGTACTTTTGCATGCTCTCAGTATGCAAAAAGGCAATGATGAAAGTCTCATTCCAAGAGGCAGTGTGGCGCAAAGGATTATCTTTTGAAGAAATGCAAAACTCTCTTCCTTGTCAAGGAATGTGTTCATCTAGCCCTAAATCTGTCTTCAGAGAGGTTGACCCTAGAAATCCTTCACTGAGATCTGTTTTTCTTTTCCAAATGAGGCTTGAGCTTAAAAATTCAAGGAGGAACTTTTCAAGTAGAAGTACCCTGTAGGGCATGTAGTGTAAACAACTAAGTTAAAGCCGTTGTCTCTTCATGTACCTTGATTGTGCTTTTTGTTGAAGTTATTGATTCTTTAAAGTGAAGTGGGTGTTGTATGGGCCCAAAGTTATACTACCTGGTTCTTTCAAGGGTTATGGACTTAATTGCCAGGATCAGAAATAGTGTGGTGCTCGTTGGTGCTTCCCTTGCTCTGCTTCACCTCAGTCTCCTTTCTTCACTGCACACACTTTTTATTCTTCCTTTTTCGGTCTTCCTTTTCCTGTCTCTGTTTTTGATTGTTTTTATTTTTTACCTTGTTGCTTTGAGTTTCTCAGCTGTGGCTTTCTGTCCACATCCACATACTCCTCACGGGTTGTGATGACCAGAACAGGAACTGACGTGTGCCACTGCACTCTCCAGTCTGTTCATTTCACCTGGATGGAAATGCCCATAAATGCTATTTCTGTCTTCAGTAGGATCAACAAAAGCTGGCAGAGGGGAAAATTCAATATGCTTAGGACAGGTAATGCAAGAATGAGACCAGAGTTTATCAGAGGACACTGAAAATGCTTCTGGGTCAGTTAACTTTACATCAACCTTTTACATAAGTAGCATGTAATTAAAAAAAATTTGTTGCAGAATTACAGTTTAGTTTTACTTTCAGCTGCCACTCTGTTAGTTGGCTATGATCTCTTTAAAACATACTGACAGTGAATGTTAGGAACAAGTTGTGACCCATTTGGGTGAACTTGTGCTTTTTCTACCTTCCTTTTCCATGTTCATTTTTAGTATTCTTTTTTTTTCTTTCTTTTTTACTATTCTGGATAGTATCTGATCATTGCTTTGAGAGAATTTGTCTCATGGCATCTTGAAGGAAGGAATGTTTCCTACTAATTTTTTTATTGAGGTTTTTTAATGCACTTCTGTAACCTCATCTAGGTTAGGCTAATAATAGTATCTTGGCTTGATGTGATACTCAGGGTTTATATAGTTCAATTAACTTCCCTCTTAAATAGCTTGTTATACAAATTAGGTCCCAGACCACTATTGCCTCTCTCTGCATAGAGAAAACCACTACCTAGGCACTCACAGAACCATGTTGCACCATTTACTGTACTCTGTAGGAGTCTGTATCCTTGAATTCTGATGCAGTCTGCTGACCTTCTGCTGTTGCCTTTCACCTTCTAGCAATACAGCACTCTCAGACTCATTGAAATGTGTGCAGCATCCAGTGATCTGCAAGAGTTAGACTTTTGCTGAACCAGCTTTTCACTGTCAGGGAGCTGTAGGTACTGGTACAAAATAGATCTGTTATAGCTGTATCCAGAAATCGTGGTGCTCTGGCTTAAAAAAGAAAAATGGAGACATCTTCCCCCATACCACATAGCTGTCTTCCCCCCCGCCCTATTTCCCCTCCTTGTCTCTAACACTCCCCCCCTTGAATCTATGGAGGCTGGTTTAGGCTCACAGTGATTTGCTATCTGTCCCATTTCTACCAGATAGCAATTCAGTAGCTGATCGTAATTGGCACCCTTGACAGCATATTTAGCAAAAGGGCCTGGCATTGACCGAGACTGGTGACAGGATGACATCCTTGTCAGGCTTCGCCAAGATGCACCAGCAAAGCTGTGCAGACAGCATAGCAACGGGGCTATTTGTTCCTTGTCAGTCCAGTTTCCATCTTTCCTCAGAATAACTCAATGTAATGGTGGGTCAGGCTAGCTATATACCATAGTAATTTTATTTCCTTTTTGCAGTTGAATGTGCAAGAGTCAAACTTGCATTTCTGTTTCACTTTCATGCATTAAAAAGTAGTGACTATTGGTATCCTCCTGCAAGTAACTTCCTTCCAGAGAGAAGAATGGTTTTACGGAGAGAAAAAAATAAATTGGTTTCTCCTGATAGCCGCTGATCTGCTGTACGGCCCTTCTGCAACTCAGAATCTCTCCGTTTTTCAGTCAGCACAGGCAGAGTCTAGGTATCCTTGTCATTACTGGTTAAGCACAAAGCAATTATTCAGCATGTCAAGTCATTTTTTTTTTTTTGCTCTTTATCTGATTTCTTATGGGATAGGCTCTTGACACTGATTAAACAGATTGAAAAAATAATGTATGCAACTGCATAACAAAAGGTGAACTTCAAAATAGTCTCAAATAGTTCCTTTAACATCTTTCTTTCAAAGATGGAACAAAAGGGTGAGCAGCACAGTGTCATCCACACAAGGAAGCAGCTTTACGGTATGAATGCTATTTGCTGAGTTAATTTTACTCTGTGCTGTGAGTGGTGGTTAACTGGGGTTGGGGGGAGGGTGTACCTCCAATTATCTAATGTTTTCCCCAGTTAAAATGTTTATGTAACAAATATAATTATAGCCTTTATGTAATTTGGGGGGGGGGGGGGGGGGGTGGGGAAGGTTCCTATTTCAGTATGTCTGGGTATTTCAGTTAATTTCCAGTCTCTGTCTGTACAAAGTTCTAATTAGGGGTCACAAAGCTCCTCAGAAGACTTCTGAAGTTCCTCGTAGATGCAATTAGAATAAAATTACTCCTGAAGACATTTAAAAATTTTTGTTAAGACTTTCTTGGGTCAGAGATAAGGGAGTTCTGTATACATTATCCTAATTTTGCAATTTGTTCCAGTTCTCTTTAGTGTTCAAAACGGTGCAGTTGAAATCTCCCAAATAAGCCAAATGTACCCTGGCACTTCATATTTGCTATATTTGATCAAGTATGACAGCTGGACAGCTGTGCATAAGGTACTTCCATGGACTGTCATTTGTCGTATACCTGAAGGACAAATTTCCTTTACTTTTCAATTCAGCAATTTTGCAAAGGGCAAGACTCAAAAAATTTAGAGATAGAGCATGTGTTCTGTGATTAATAGTGCTGGCAAACCCCAAAATCATGGGACCTTTGGGACTTAGGTTGCTTATGGGTATCATATGCCAGGCATTGCAAGTGAGAGGAGTGGAAGATAGAAACAGCATGGCAAATTTAATTTAGATCTTATACTGCAAATCTTGCTTATGGACATGATACAGTCTAAACAAAGATGAAGAATCCTGAATATTACTGAAGATAAGTGACTGTAAGATGAAAAAGAAAAGTTGCTTACTGTGTTGACTGAGCAAGATGAAAAATAGGCTTATGCTCTTAGAAACCAAGAGCTTTTCAGTAAAGGGAGTTGCAATGGATTATAATTAAACAAGAACTAATAATTTCATACTCTTGCCAAACAACACAAGTACCAAAAAAAGCAAGCACTTGGCTGTATAAACAAGGCTATCTGTAAGATGATGAAGTAATCTTTCCACTCAAGTACTGATAATGCTTCTACTGCAGCACTGTGTCCAATTTCAGGAACCATGCTATGAGGAAGATGTTGACCATTTGGAGGGAAGCCAGTGAGGAGAAGCAGGAATAAGGTCTGGGAAACATGACCTGTGGGAAAAGATTGGAAGAACTGGCATGTTTAGTCTACAGCAGAGAAGACTGAGGGTGAGATGTGATAAGTCTTCCAATAAATAAATAGTAATTGCAAAGAGAATAGTAATGAACTAGTTTTCAAGAGGCTTGCAGTTAAATTCGATGGGAATTTAGGCCACACATGAGAAAAAACCTTCTGATTATAAGAATTACCTGCCCCCAGAATGGGTGGCCTAGGAAGGTGACAGGATTTTCATCAACAATGGGTTTAAGAAGGGGTTATGACAGGGTCTCCAAGAAATAGCTTGGATATAGATTGTTCTTATGGAGCTGGGAGTAGGCTGGAAAACCTCTCAAAGCCTTTTCTGACCCATTTTTAAAAATGTATTTCGTCACCTAAGGAAAAGACAACTTTTCGAAAAACTCTTGATGAGTTTCAGCCTGTCATTAGCTAATCTATAAAAATTACTGTGGAAAGAAGAAAATAAATTGTTTATTAGTTCTAAGGTATGTTTTCTATTCAGGTGTCTATAGTAATGTGTGCATCATTCTGATGTCTGAACACTTCTACAGCACCTTGAATGCTTTTACTGCTCTCTATTTGATTTTATATTGAACTGTATTCTAATGTAATCTGAAGGAAGCATGCCAGCACAAACGCTGCTTAGGTGAGTCAGACCTGCATTTGAATATACGTAGTAGGCTATTCTGTATGCTGTTTATCATCTATTAGATGTACAAGCCAGATGCACTAGCAGATTTTGCTGGCAATATTTGGGTACCTTCAAGAATCTTGTCATTCACCTGATGTTAAACAACTAGCATCTAACTTAAATGATCAGCTCTGTCAGAGGCATGAAAGAGACTGTATTAAAGGCCCAGAAAGGGGATTAAAAAAAACTAGCACAGGTTATATTTATCTATGTGCATGATGGCTACTTGCCCCAAAGGGCAATGAAGAGGACAATCTCCAACTAGAACATTGAGCTTATACTGCAAATCATTGGATGATACTATTAGTCTTGTGGACTCGGGAGGAGCTTACTCCTGATCTTAATTCTCCAAATGAATTAGCACAGAAAAGTGTCTTGGGTTCTCCTTTACCCTTTTTTTTAAACAGTCTTTTTTTAAAAATGTCTTTCTCAGCTGCTTTGCTCTCCTCTCAGTGGCATAAACTTACAGTTCAAAACTAACAAAGCAGATTAAGTGTTAACAGCCACAGGAGTTTCTGTTTTCTCCACCCTAAAATTAAAGTAAGGAAAAATTGAGTATCTCTTTGAAGAAAAAAGTCAAAAAGCAGCCATGTAATGTCTCTTACACAGTGACTATGCAAGGATGGGATGTAATCACTGATGATGGCATGGTATCAGAACATCTGTATGTGTGATGTTTCAAGTGTATTGATGGTCAACATCACAGGATTACTATTCTTTTCTAACCTATGTCTGGTGCTAGACTTCCTGCATTTTATGATACAGAGTTCTGAATCTCAATTTTACAGGTGGCCTTGAATCTCTTCTACTCCGTGGCTGAGTACAGCCCCTGCCCTGTGAACCTCTGCTTTCACTTTATCACTTCTGTACATTAGACTAAAAACACTGGCTGTTTCTGGCTATACATAATACAAATAGATGCCTTCCTTCCCTCAAGGAAAATAGCAAAGAACCAGTAATATTCATCATTAAAAAATGGAAAAATCTACAGAAAATCACTACAAATGTAGACTTAATGGTCTGTGCCTGAGTGACCTTTTTCTGATGGTATCATCAAATACAAAATACAAACACAAAAGGCGTATCATGAAGAATGACAGCAAGCTTATCAAAACTGAGTTTGACAAAATTGTCAATATTTAGCACTGACCTCTATTATTGTGTAAAATATTGTTTTCAGCTGGTCTCTTGGTGGATGCACAGGCCTATAATTAGGGTAGATTTCTTAGGAGAGGTATTAACCTGAAGTTGCACAGCAAAACACTAAGGATCTCAAAGCATTGCTTCCATTTTCCATATTTCTCTGTGATGGTACTTTGCATATTGCAACATCGTTCTTTGACTGTGAGCTCGTTTTGGCAACTGCGAGCATTCTTGCTCCTCCCTCCTAGTTTCTTTGTATGGACTCAAGAGATTATTAGACTCAAAGCTACATTTCTTAAGCAGGACTTGTCTCTCTGTCTCTGTGCTGAACCTGAAAGGCACAAACGTAGTGACTGCTGCCAGGGGGTCTAGTCTTACCATCTTTCCTGCCCTCCGCCCCGCCCCCTCTCCCCCCCCAATCACTGACACACTTTGAACTTCTTAAAAATGGTAGTCGAGTTACTTTGCTGTTTTCCAGAAAGGCATTTTGCAGCTGACAGTTCAATAATGTGTATTCATATTTTTAAATGTTAAGGGTGTCTTTGAAGACTTGGCTCTCGGTCTGTCCTGAGTTAATTCCTACTTTCAGATTTCTTTTGTGGTGTGTGTGAGTTGCTAAATGAAACTGTGACTTTACTTGTTAATTATATCATGCATATGTGACATGAACAGTGAAGTCGCTGAGGGGGGGAAAAAATAATCCAAAACCATGATTTCTTTTAAGGCAAAGAAATATGCTGATTATCTTGAAGGTTTGCATTTTTAGAAACTAATACATTAACTTGAAGCCTTTGAGCCTTATCCTGCTTCCTACTTAGTTCAGTAGCAAAGTATCAGCTCTGTCGGCTATATTCGTCCCAAAGCTACCATTCAGAGCCTGAATCCAAATTAATCTTTGTTGTATGATGTCAAAACAAAAATGGAGAAACTGACCCAGGAGTCACTAGCATCAGGTTAATTCTTAAATAGTTTCCATCATAATAGGAGGGGGGATGAGAAAAGGAATGAAGTTGAAACAAAGGGAAAGATTTTCAAGCAATTGTATATAATGAAGAGAGAGAAGACAAGGGAACAGAAACACTGAGTACGCCTAGTCTTTATTGCAAGATTGTCTCCTTAAGCAGATGGTTTTAGGGTGCTGAGCTGTGAGAGGCCAAAGTAATTTACATGGGGCAATAATATTAAACAGCCTTTATACACCTTTATAATAATATGCGTAAATATTGTGAATATAAAACTATTTTTTACATGGAATAAGAATGTAAAAATAAAATTGAAAAAATGTAGCACTCCCTTCAAAACAGTTATTAAAATATTTTATAGTGGTAGCTAGCGGTTTTGTGTTATGGGTCTCAGCATTTTCTTGTATTACACTGGATATTGTCAGTAGAAGACAGTTAGAGTGGGACACACTTGCTTTCAGAAAGGAATTGCTTCCCAGTGCCAGAATTTAGGGCACAATGAAATCACAGTGTGAAAGTGGTGATACCTGTTAGTGTCGGTACCAGCTGAAGTAGTCATCTGAGCACAATTTTATTGCATAAAATCTGGTTGGTTTTTATTTAATTTTGGTTTCAGCATCATAAAGCTTGCAACCAAGACTCAGACTTCCCTGCTGACCATTAAAGGTATGATCTGTAACAATGAAACTAGAGGGAGACAGAATGTAAGAGATCACTTCAAACTAGAACTCAACCATTTTTTCTGCTTCTGAAACGAAGAACCTTGTTCCTGTCTTTCAAAAATAAAGCTGTACCAAGGCTCTCTGAAGACCAGCTAGTCTGAACAACTGTTGCATTTAAGGAAGTCAAGGGATGTTACATAGAAGAGCTTCTTGCAGGATGCACTGCCAGAGCACTGGTGAGTGATCATAACTCCTCAGTATTATGCTGAAGAAGAGGCAGTTTGTGAAGCAGACGAATCTTCATCTGTTAGTGGTTTTCCAAAGAAATTTAAAATCGGCACTTGGGAGTTTTTTTGAGCTTAGTAGAAAGCCCATGTACCTCTGGAAGAATTGCTGTCTGCTTTCAGTAAGATGCTCCACTTAATCAGCAGGCTATTGAATTTTGCATTAAATCCAGCTTTCAGATAGACTTAATGTCATGATTAAATACTGATCATGACTAATGATGGCTAATACTAAAGCCATAGAAAAGGTGCAATATGTTATATTAATTCAGAGGTGGCAAAAATAAAGAACATGATACAAGGGGGTGCATTTGGGAGAATAAATTTGTATAGCTGTTGGTCAGCCATACATAACTTGACCAGGAGTTTATACTTTGGAAATCAGGAGTTCCATAATAATGCAATACAATACAATGATGAGTACAAACAAAAAGGGTGTAAAGGTCAAGATACAGATTTAATCAAGAAAAGTGAATATTTACACTAAAATAAAAGTATTTTTGAATTACTGAAGCTCTTAAGGATTTAAGGTCAATAGCAAGTTAGTAAGGATTTAAGATGAGAACTGTGGTTGCTGGTACATGTCCACCTGTCTACGTGTCACTTACAGTTTTCTGTTGGATAGTCTGTTTCTCCTAATCCAACAGTGGTAGTAAGATCACTTCCCACAGCTCACCTATATTTACCATTGTGAGAGACAACACTGTAACATCCTTCATCCTCCCATTCTTTGGATAAAGCTTGTTAGTAAAGAAAACCTAGACCTGATATGCTTCTAACAGCTGAGGCTGAAACCTAGTCCACGAATTCTCAGCAGAGCAGAGTTAAATTAATGAAATAACTTCCTTTACATCTCAAGTACAATCTCTAAATTGCTGACCTTAGAACATCAAACTAAATATGAATTTCTTTCAATTCCTTAAACTATTTCACAAATGGATAAACAGAAGCAACTCTTACCATTGTCTTCCTTGTAGAGCTGGTGAATTGGTACAGACTTGTACATAAGACCTCGAACTGCTGTGTTCTCCATTGCTACACAAGAACAGGAAATAAAGCACAGAATAAAACACATTCTATTTTTGTGTTGCTTATGTATTGCTAGAAGTATGGGAGTTCGTTCTATCCTTAGTATCTCTATTCATTTTCATGTAATTTGCTTTCCCCTGTGGCTAATAAGAGGATCAAGGCCTAACATTAAAATGAGATGTAACAAATGATGGAAAAGCAAAAGTGCGCTGGATGATGAAAGTGTTATCATGGGCTTTCTGGGGCTCTCAAGCTTGTATGCAGACCCTGAAACAAAAAGAGGTGGAAGGGCTGGGTTTTCTTTCCCCTTCTTCATCTCTTTCTGTCCCCTCCCTCATTTGCTCAACTGTAAAATGCTGCAATGTTTCACAATCACTTTGACAAAAATTGGTATGTGGAAACATTTGCATAGTCTTTGTTCATTTCTCTGCAAAACATGATTTATTGAAGGTTGTAGCTTGACGAGGTAGCATCTGAATACACGAGCACCACTTTTTCCCAAGAAAAGGAGGGTTTACTTGTCTTTACCCACTTTAAAGTTGAATCATTTCCTATAAATACCCTGAACATAATAAGAATTTAGGCATGAAACAATCTGTACTAGCATTTGAAGAACGAATTTTGTATTTTTTTTGTACACTTGAAATAAATGCCAGGCTAATCTTAGAATGCCTTTTAAAGCTTATCAAGGTCAAATAAGTGCTTTGTACAATCACACACGTAAGTTGTATTTAACTTTTCATTAACTTTTCAGTGTGCTAAAAAATATGCATAATTCATTTCTCTGCTGTTTTTATGTAACCATATAATAAATGAATAGGAGAGGGGGAAAAAAGATGAGAGATTGGTGAAGCTTTGTCATGTATGTCTACCACTGAGAAACCACTACAACTGCCAACTCAAAGAGCACACCACTGTATAGCTTCATTTTTATTCATATCCCAGTAAGTTATATAATTAAAAGAATATTAATCTGTACTAAGTACGTCTCCTTGAACATCCCCTTATAATTGTAGAACTTTGCAATAATTACTACTTTAGTATACACTTTGTGATTAATGTATGTCACTGCAGTTCATTAAAAGCAAGTAATGTGCGTACATAGTGTGTGAGAAGTTTTAAGGAATGGATGAAGATTTGCTGGTATCTTTTTGCTGTGCTGTGAAAGACAGTTGCTTTTCCTTTATGGGTTTACTCTTGTCTTATAAAATAAAACAAAACAACCTTTTTTTCAAATATTGTATCGTCATACCTAGTTTTGCTTTCCCCAGTCTTACATAACTGAACATACACTTAAGACTGTCCTCTGTGCTTATATGCAGATTACAAGATGACCATAGTATCTGGGCAGATACTACTTTGCACTGCATGAATTGATTTGCTGCCTCATCTAAACCTTTAAAGTTTGCCTTAGTGCAGAAATTCCTGGATTTTCCTTGCTGAAGCTCTCAAAACATTGAATCAAACATTTATTTTCAATTTTGCCAATTGTTGGAGACTAAATGCAGAAACAACTAATGAACACTGGTTTAACCAAGAAATAAACCAGAGGCAGTAGAAAATTTAAAGGGGAAACAGTGATAATTTAATTTACAAGACATAGCCCTGCCTGCCGCCTCCTGCTGTTAACAGAACAGTCTATCCTTGGTACCTCCATTCTGTGCAAATACCCCATTCCTTTCTTGATCAACAGAGAAAGTAAGGAAAAGTTTGGAGTAACCAGAGGTATTGGGGAGGTGGCCTTGATGCTCATCCCAACCTGTTCATTCCTGGAGAAAACAGGTAATTGAATTGTAAACAGGAGGATTTCGGAAAGACTTAGGGACTTTTTAGTCTTACCAGTCATCCCAGAACTGTTTTAGCAAGCCATCACGGAAGGATTGGCAGACCACCCACCATGGTCTTTTCAAACATTATTCTGGCTTTTGTTTTCCAACATACCCCAGTTCATTCCTGCACTGAGATCCAAGCTTTCTAGGCATAATTAGGACAGCTAGCTGTGTGTAGTAATGATTTTACTTGCCACACTCAGGAAATATGGTACATTAGATTTTTTTTCTTCTGCTATTCAATCAGAAAATTGTTTATTTTGGTGAAATATATAAATTGTAATGCAATATATCAAAATAATATTTGCCTCACTAGGTAGTGTTTGTAAATGAGGATAGAATATGCATTAGCCTAGAAGCAATAGCAGACTAGTAACAAAATACCATTTGCATAGGCATTGCAGAGAAACCTAAAACATGCAAATTCCATTTTAAGGGAACAATACTTCTTCCAATGACTTGTTTGTGTTAGGATATCACATACATACAAGAAAAAGTTTAAACTATCTCTAAGAGGTAATTAAATCTTAAAACTTCAGGGGGTGGGTCTCTGGGTGGGATATTTTTGGGCAACATATGGATATTTTGTGTCAAATGCTATCCACAAGGTAGTTTTGATCCAGTTATCACCAGAAAATGCCAGAGATAAGGTAGTATTTCCAGAACCACTAAGTCTGGAGAAACTCAGGTCGCTCCATAAAAGCATTTTAAAATAAAATTCATCCCTATGTTGATCCATGATTGATTAAAAGTTGTAGAGAAAGTTAGATTGAGAGATGCTGTGGTTTGGATGCTCTTTGTCAGTAAATTGTTGTTGCTGATAAAGATCAGGTTTAAAACTTCAAATGACAATTTTCATAATGATAGGAATAAGAAGGAAGTTTCAACAAATCCGTTCGATCAGGGTAGTGGAGAACCGGCTAATTTCATTCATCTGTATGCAATACAGAAGAGTTGATGCAGATAAAATCAGAATTTATAGTCTGAGAAAAAACTACAAGTAGTTTTAAACTGGGAGTAATTTTTTATCTAAAAGTTCCAGATCAATATAAATCAATATGTAGCACTTCAGCAACAAGAAAACAAAAAGCTGAATGGAAAAAAAGAAAAAAGGCTTGTACTTTTTCCATCCATAATGTATTCCATGTCCACATTTTTTCCTTCCTGCTGTTTGCACTTGTCACTAGAATACTTGTCCAAGATCATTAGACAGATATATGGATTTAATTATAAAATGATATAAGAGATTAATCCTATTAAAGTGCCTAATTTAGGTGCGTAGTCACCTTAAATTCCTCTCCAGAGAATGGAAAGATGCAAATGGTGATGTTGAAGAGGTCTTAGGAGACCTGGAATGCCATCTGGATGTAGTTACTTCTCTTTTCATTGTTTTATATATGTGTGTGTATATATATATGTATGTGAGTACACACACACTGGAGTCTAAGAAGAATGCTCCAAACTTCAGCATTGTAGTCCAGTATAATGAATATAAGCCTATGTGATCATGATGATACATTAAATGTACAGGTAAGATCTTGGTAAGAACCCACTCTTTTAAGAATTAAAGCCTGCAGGTGAGATCACACACAAATGATAGGGCTGTACACGCTAAGAACATGAACTGTCTCACTGCTGCCATTTCGATACTCAGTTAACCACATAAACTACTGAGACCGCACATCGTATCAGGCATGCTGGTAATTGTGGGATCAATTTGCAAGAACTTTGCTTGGAGGTACCCGAGTCTATCCACGTCTGACAGGAATGCTTACGTTCATCTCGCCTCAGAGCTCATTTGTAGTGATTGCTAAGAGATTGAAAGTGACTATTTATAGAGTGCATTGGAGAAATAAGTACTATATTCATTAGCAGAAGTTTTGGCCAGAAGCTGAAAAAGTGAAAAAGCAGACCTCAATGTTGATAAATTGCACAGCAGTCCAAGAGCATTGTTAACTTCCTTTTGCAGTGACATGGGTCTCCTGAGTGGATCCAAGGGCTTCCTGATTGTTTTTCCTGGCATCTATAACTTAAAGCAATCACTTACTTAATATGCATGTTGGCAGATTTGCCTTGCCCTTGTGCTGGTTTTTATTAAGATTTTAAGTGCAAAAGGTAAGTGGGCTTCCCAACAAAATACCACGAATGTAATTTACAACCTTCAGTCCAAAGAAGGTATTTTAAAATATTATTCTCAAAGCAAAGGAATTATTCTTACTCAAACAGCAGCAAGCTAAATCTGGTATTTATAAAATGACCACTGGGACCATGTCTAGATTCTGTTTGCCCTGCTAAGTCCACTTTTATTGGCAACATGAATTCTGTGTTATTGATAAGTATTTTCCTTTAGGAATTTTGTGTAGTATTTTTTTTCTGGAAATTTCTACTGAAACTATTGACAACTACTATTTAAATCAATTATTCTGTTTCCCCTTGGGAAACTGCTGTACAAAGCAAGGACTGACTTTTAAATTTATAGGAACGTCAAGACAAGTTTGCCAATACTCAGCTTGTTTTCTAGTACTGACCTTTAGATGCTGCTTTGTTTTCACTGCTTTTTTGGATTTTACTTTTGCTTCGGAAATGACCCACATCCGATGTCTGAAGATTTAATTCTCTTCCACATTCAAAATCTTTGTTACTAGTGCTAAAGATTATGCAAACTGGTGCCTATTTCACTCTATCAATATTTTTTCTTGGAAAACAAAGTCAAATGAATAGTTGAAAAAATAAAAAGTTAAAGAACCGTTTTTGAAGAGCTTAATTGTGATGGTGACTACTGTCCTCAAAATACAGCTAAAAATTGTCTTTTTTTCTGAACTGTAAAATAACTTTGAATTAACATTCAGTAGCTGGCCATCTTTTGTTTCTCATATCTACAGTGTTTTCAGCGTTTTTAATTCAATGCTGTGTCCACTTGAGCATTTGCCCTCATATACTTTCTTGTGAATAAATTAATTCAACAAAATATATAAGTGGTTCCTAAAATGATGCCATTCTTACTAAAACTTTTAATTTTGCCAACTGATTTCTCACAGTAATCTGTGGAATGGGTGTTATATAGCATTTTGGATTTTTTTTAAAGCAGACTTGATGCATAAGTTAAGAGGATTGTCTCAATGTGTTGCAAAAAGGTCTGAATATTGCAAAAATCTCTTTTTCACAATTTATTCTATGCATACAAAGGAACTTTGTGACTGCTGCTGAGTTCAGGCATAAAAAAAGTTATTCTGCCCCCATTTATATACATGTATTCAGTTGGTTATGACAAACCAAGTCAGATTATGCATCTGGCAAACTAACTTGTGGTCCTTTCAGAAAATATACAATCATAATATTACATTCTCTCCATTCACCATATTCTTCTGACTCTTTTTTATTGCGGTGGTTTTTCTGTCCTCTTTTTGCAGGCTTCTTGTTGTGTTTGGTGAGTTTTTTTTGTTTTTAGAAAAAAGGTGTTGTGGACACCTTCATCAAGTTCTAAATGCCACAGAAAATGGCCTTTCATGTTGTTTCTGATTAAGTGCTTCTGGGTGCAAGATCATCAACTTCATGACAGGTTTAACCAATTACTTACAGTTTGAGAATTCTTTTTGCCAGGGAAGCACCAGATTTATTTTATAGATAAATCAATCATTAACTTTTAGTCAATCTTATTTCTAGCCAGGGTCATTAGTGCCAACAGGGGCAGCCAGCACAGGAACTTTGTTCAGGCCCTGTGTCTGGCCTATACAATTGCTTCTAACGTCGGATGTTGAAGTCCTTCTACTTTTTGCATGGCTGAAGCTATGCCCTATCAAGGTCATTTCATCTAAGTGCAAATATAATGTGCGCTTTGCACTTGACTCTTTTTGCTTTGATACCGAATTAGAACTCTGAAATGATGATTGCAGAACATCCTAATATATCTAATAATCCTCTGATCAATCTTCCTTTTTTTTTTTTTTAAGCAAAGCAGAGGCAGATTTTTGTCATCTTCTCCTGTAATGCATATGACATTCAAACATTAAATGCAAAAAGCAACTTCCTCATGCTGACTGCTAGAAAACTTCATGGCAATGTCACAGAATGTGTTACTGTCACAGCCTTTGTCTGTTGTTACTTTTGCTCTTAAAAACAATAGAGATTTAGGACTAGTTGGCTTTTCACTGGGGGACTGTGATGTTAGGGTGTGAAATTACTACACACTGGCAATTCACAGGGATATGCTTTCTACTGTATCAGATGCTGGACTTATGCCATAGTGTGGTGGCATATGATACCATGGGAGTTTTTTTCTTAATAGCAACTAAGGCTGGGTCTGAACACTCTGGTAATTAAATGTCTGAATTCATTATAAAAGAGTAGGACTTAGCTGCGAGTCAAATGTGGGTACTCCAAATACCCTTTCTGATCCTTGTATTTCACAAAGCTCCGTACTGTTGTATAACAACTTCTCGTACAACACTTCTGCCTGCTTTGTAAAGAATGATGACAGGTTTTACGATTGCACTTTGCTCTGTTAATCTACGTACTACTACATTTTTTTGGCAGATGCAAGTATTCTTCACTTTCATTCTTAGCATTGCCATTTGGCACAACAACACTTCAAAGATAAGCTCTGTGAGTGCATAATGATTCCTTGGGATGGAAGATGTTATGTATGTATAATACGACAAGCATATTTATATGCTTTAATACAATACATCTATTTTTAGAAGTTTCATAAAGGACGTTGAGATATGAATGGCTATTTCATTCTAACATAATACAGCCAAACTGTAAATTGTTCAATTGGCATCCATTATCCCTTCCGTTTTGAAATTTCCTTGAAATTCCTCTTCCGTTTTGTTAGGGTGGAAATCAAGGTCTAGGTTGTGAAAATTATGTGAAGCTGAAACCTGAGAAGAACTGTCTGACAAGTATAATTCACTATTAGATTATTCAAACTTGAGGCAAGCATAGTGCCAAAGTGTTTTGTGAGTACATGATCTCTGCTCCTTTACATTCTTTTGACAAAGCAGATTACCTCCACTATCCATATATTCCCCCATTAACCAGGAAAAGGAAGAATTTTAAGGAATATCTAAACCTGACCTTAGGTGAGAGAAAATGCAATGAATTTAGGGAAAAACACAACATGAATGGTCCTAATCTCCAAAACATATGGAGAAGTGTTGAATTATAGTTAATTAGTTGATGCTGTTATTGTTAACATCATGCTTTATCTTGCAGTATTATTAAAACCTGTACATAAAATGTTGAGTTCCTGGAAATACTGTAGTAAAAGAAAGATTTCCAAAGGAAAAAACCAGAGATGCTGAGAACTCTGCCATGTGCTCCCTATAAAAATATGAGGATAGCTTCTAAAGCTGTCAGAAACTGAAGAAATTCTATATGACTGTTTGCATGGGAAATGATGTTTATAGGCAGAAGATATTAAACTGAAGAAAGCTGCCCCGTCATTCATTGTTTATCACAAGTGATAAACAGCCACGCACTTCTGCTATTTCACCATGACTTAAAAACATCAGTCATAGGGGCTAAATATCTTAAGATGGAGAGGAGGCAAGGAAAGTAATAATTTGTTTGTACTGCTCTGGCGTTATTAGTCCCAGCTGCAGTAGCTGACCAGCTGTGGATGTTATGATGTGACTGAGCATATCTCTCAGAGACTGTCCTTCTATGTAATATTTAAATCCTGAGCTCTGCACTGTGATCCTTAGTGTTTAACAGGTGTAGTTGTGTGCAGAATATAGTATTTTTGAGATAATAGTCTGTAGGATGTAATGTTTTTACGCAGCGCAGAATTATCAGCCAAATGTTTGCACGCAGCTAGTAAGAATGCACATCTAATGCTTTTCAAATGGTACTCCAATCATCTTCTTTAAATGATTAATAAGCACAAGCTGAAAATAGCACCCCATTTACCTAATGTTTGCATGATTATTTTTGTAAACATTTCATTCGGGCTTTCTCTGCCATCTTTCTAAGCATTGTCAAAACAGAAATGTTTCTATCCTTGATTAGTTTTTCTCAGTTTGTTTGATCTTCATCATGACCCAGAGAGATGCAGCAGGGGAAAGCAGGAGAAATGTTGATTCTCAGTTGACAGTAAGCATCTGGTTTAAAATCAAATGAGAAAACTAATCTAGATATTTGCAGAATAGTTACAGGTTTCTAATTTTTTCCAAAGCTAGTAACTGAATTTGGTGAGAATTACAAGTCTGTATTTTGCTAACGAGCTTGTCTGAAAGCACTACAAAACTATGGTCACAGCATTTGGTTTTAAATAAGTTAGAAGTAGTTTTAAAAGATGGGGAGGGATTTGTACTTTTGTTATGTTGGCTGTCCCACTTTTTGGTTAAGTCCTTGCTGAGATAAGGCTAAGACTGGAATTTAAGTGGTGTTAAGGAAGAAGCTAAGATAATAATCAGAATATAATTAACAGTGTCTCATCTCTCCAACAGCCAGGGCTGGCCAGCCCTGCTATTCACCAGTAAAAAGTGGTGGAAGATTTCCAGTTTTCCAAGTAAAATGCTAGCGTTGTTCACTGTAGCAGTCTACAGGTGTTGCGTACGAAACCTTTACACCAAGCAAAAATCCATCTCATCTAACGAATATTTTTTTCTGCTCTGCAAAATTTGCTCTATTTCAGTTCAGCTTTGGAGACATTTGGTAACTGGATTTAACTCCTATGGTGAAAAGATTATACGGCACAACGGAACTGTTATGAAATGTAATTTAAGCCTACGTGTTACAGGAAGGTTTGGTTAAATACCTAACTAACTACTCTGGTAATGTTTCAAAGATGCCATCCTCTTTGTGGCAGTCTTGTGAGGAAAAGTAGTACCTTCAAATCTACATTGTGGGTGGTTTTTTTTGACTGATTTTCTGATACTGGAGCATTAGTTCCTCAGTCTATGTAATGTACATCATCTGTACATCGTACTGCCTTCAAAAAGTGAAAATATACATACATTTCTCCACAGGTCCTGTGTCCCAGGGCAGGGCCGTCTATCTCTCAGAATCAGGGTCAGGCCTTCCCCTTTTAGAGAATTCTGACTGAAAACTGTGAGTATTAAGAAAAAAAGAAAAAAAGGCGGTGCTAGTAAACCGTTACTATCGACAGACGCGATTAAATCCCCTCTCGCTGAGGCGGGGTCAGAGCTGCCCTCACCTGCAACGGCGTCTCCGCGCGGTTCGGTTCCCGCTAATGCCCCATCATCTTGTGAGCACGACAGCCGAATTTTAACCTAACAGCTTGAACAGTATAAAACGGGGGTGTGTGTGTCCCCACGCCCCCTCAGGACGTCCCTACTCCGGCCCTCTAGCCCCTGCCGCGGCCTGGCCCTCCTCCGCGGGGCTCTCGGCCCTGAGGGGTGTCCCGGGCGGGCAGCCAGGGCCGAAGTGCGGACGGGCACCTCCA